>NC_134402.1:155631355-155931522 GCF_038048845.1 Mixophyes fleayi
GCATAGAAAAAACTTAAAAATACATAGGTGTACATGTCACATGTCATATGAGATAATAAAGCACAATAAAGTAAACAAGCAAACTAATAGTGATACCGCTACAATACAACCTGTGCAGGTAAATAAACAAAACAAAAAACAAAAACATTGTGAGAAAACACATTACAAGTGATATCATACATTAAATCAAGGGGAGACAAATGAAGAATGGTGGAATCATGGAGAAAATGGTTAGAGGATGTATGAAGGGAGTTTAATAAATGTGGGAAAGATGTACCAGAGGAGTGGTTTATGTAGCAATAGGACTGAGGTTGGCTGATTTAACATGGATTAAAGCAGCCTGTTTCCTGTCTGTTAAATTGATATTGAATCAGGCTACTACATCAGATTAAGAAGTAACATGTACAGGAAAAATATATCATCTCAAAAAAACTGCACAAGAAAAGTTTAATATAGTGAATAGTAAATGAAATCTATACACTGGGCCTGATTCATTAAGGAGCGTAAATGCCGATATGTGGCGTATTTTACATAAAATCGCACTTCGCATAACTAAAATAGGAGCATACACCAGAGAACGCAGCAACGTCCAATTCAAGCTTTGGGCAACTCAAAGGTACGTGTTTTACAATGTATCACTTGTACCAGCTACAGGTGTAAGTGCCGATTACTAGTGATAAATGTGTATTCATGCTAGAACATGTGTTTGCAATCAGTAGCAACTGTAAAAATGCATTATATGTACCATAGATATAAAGAACATCCTGAGAAATTTATTTTATGGGGGGGGATGAAAAACTTTTGTCATTAATAAATATATTATTCTCACTGTGCGTTCGGTTAAAGCTTTATATTCCCCATATGTAATGGATGTATCCTGCAGTGTCTTGTCTGTTAGATCAGGCAGTCCTAGACCCGTATTCATCAACAGACGTATCTATACAGCCGCTCCTTGTTGAATACCAACATTCATATGCCCGTTGTACATGTGTATTTTTAAAAAATGCACATTACGTTCATTTTGCATTTGCAATTAAAGGAGAAAGAGAAACATGTTTAAATAGCACCTGTTTCAAGCCACCTAAGGAGATGAAATATGGGAGTATAGTCTACAGCTGTTTTATGTTCTAGGAAACAAACTTTCTATGGAAAAGATACTGTTTGATACTGTTTGGCTGCTGACAGTTCCTTCTGAATTTACTAAATTTATTTCCTGCGTGCAACAAGTTCTTTTTTGTCCTTTGTCACTTGATTTTATGGAGTGTGGCCTTTTAATTGAATTTAATAAAGATATGTCTTGATAGATTTGTGTATGTTATTTGTTTTAAGGTGTGTGTAAACAAAGGTCAAAGCACTTTTGCGTTATCAGTCTTCATCTGTATGCAGATAATTTGAAGTGGCTACGGGTGGTCCATTATAGCATTTAAATATTCACAGCAGTACATATTATTTCAGGAGGTTAGCATGCCAACATGAGGGAGGCAAGGACCTGTCTACTTTCATTGTTTAGTATGAACAAAACTGCATGTGACAGGATCAGTGTTATGATGTGGATTGGGGATTGGAGGCAAGAGGCAGACTGATAGTGGAAGGAGCAGTGTTTCACAAGGGCAGAGTAGGGTTGCCATGTACCTGTCAAACTGGGAGAGATTGTGGTGTCAAACATGCAACAATTGGATATATTAACTTTGCAAAAATGTTAACTGTTTTATTTTGCCTTTCATAATTGGACTTTTATAGCCTTGTATACTGATGATAGTACAAAAACAATATGCTGGTCAGTCTGTAAACTAGCGTGTTTATGAGAAAAATGTAAAACTGTTGTGGATCACAAACCATTCAGACTGCTGACTGCTGCTATATAAAGAATGTGGCTGCTAAAATTATCTGCACGCATGTTTGCCAGGAAAGTAAATGAATGAAGAAAAGTGGGGACAGGAAGGTAATAAGGTGACAAGTTACAAAAAAAGCTACAACAAATCTATTTTTGCTTCAAGGTATTTTTTAAGCTAATCACACTTAATCTGCTACTTATATGGTTGAGTTGCATCAAAATATTACTTAAACTACACCTGGTTTTTAACAATATTGTGGAATTGCACTGTTGTAAAGTAAAGCAAGGTGTCATAAAATGTTTTCAGGACCCTCATGGGCTAACATTAGTGGTCTATAGTTGGTGACTTGCTGGAAATGATTTTCTGTCCTATACATTTGTACCATCGAGAACTTCATTGTCCTTTGCAGAGCATACCCTTTACATTCTATAAGAAAAATGTGTACATTAGGGGGGAGATTCAATTCCCCCCGTTGTTCTAAAGAACACTGAGGACTGCGCACAATTACCATTACTACGGTAATTGCTGCGCATTATTACCATTACTACGGTAATTGCTGCGCATTATTACCATTACTACGGTAATTGCAGCACTGATTTTTTGCTAGCAGCACTGTGAGCCGCAAGCAAAAGTCTCTGTTAAAATTACCATATTAACTGTAATAATGCGCACCCACATTATTCTAAAAAATAATGCAGGGAATTGAATCTCAGGGAATTGAATTTGTTTACTAGCTATTTAGATCTGTATAAGGAATATAGATATATTCGATATTATATGCTTAGAAGCCTAAAGTATCTTTAATGTGTAGTTCTAATAAAATAAAAATATTTTACAAAGACTCAGCACCCAATAGGATTCAGTCAGTGGGCCATGACAGCACCCAGGAACCTGCTACAGGTGTTTTTTTCTTTGTGACGTTTGCAGGCAGGTGAAATCTCTTCAATCTCAAGGAGGAAGGCGAGATTTCCATTGTAGGGGCAGTTAGTGGAAAATATGGTTTTGAGAACCGGGACAGTCAGGTTAAGAAAAGTAAGTGAGAGGAGGCGGAGTGACGTCATGTCCAGGGCTTGTAAGGCAAATAAAAGGAAAAGGAGTACACACTGCTCTCTTTTTCAGTGAGTTAAATTAAAATAACCAGATCAGTTATGAGTGCCTTTTGATTAAGATCAAGTGTAGTACCTGCCCAAGTAGGGATGGAGCCAGGGTGCCTCAAAAGGGCAGGTCTCCTGTGTCTCTGGAGGACAGGGTCTGGAGGTGACCTAAAAATGCACTGGTGGTGGTGACAGTCTTTATCACTTTTTGCACAGTATGTGCACTATCAGGGCCGAGTGGGGCACTAGCAGAGTGCAGTTGAGCAATCCTGCACCACTCTTTATTTCTTGGTCCTGGCCTTTTGACTGGACCAGAATTTTTTTCACACCTTCCGACCATGAGGCTGGGGCCTATTGGCACTTTTTTATTTATTATTTATTCAACATAAACACTAATGACACAAAGCACTTTTTATGCATGGATTTCAGTTGGTTTGATTTTCGTTTATACGTCTTGGGTTTGAGTATTGACCCTTATGAGTGAACCTCTCCCTAAGTTATCAGAGGCTCCCTCCTTAAGGGGGGACCTGAATAACCAGTCCCCCGGGGGGAAAGTTTTGGACCACCTCAGGGTAAAGGGGATAGTGGTAGTCTGATTCACAAGCTATGGTTGGGTCCAAAGGAGCAACCTCTGCCACCCCAACTGAGCTGGCTAAGTCAGTATTGGGTGATTTACTATTAACAGCTTCAGCAGATAAGGGGACTACCCGAATCAGTTTGACACTTCTCTGAATCAATCAGGGTTAAATACATGACTTTTTAAAATGGCTACTTAAGGGAGGCTTTGCACTTGCCTTGATGGTTCCATTAGGGGAGCTGATGAGAGAAAACAACCTGCGTTCAGCAATAGAACAAAGAGAGATGGTACAAGATAATTTGCAAAGGGAGCATTAATGGCTAATGCGGATATACACAGCTTTCTGCCTGCTACTTATACACCCTTATCCCCTGATAAGCTAGTAGGCCCAGTGACAGTATTAGTAATTGATATAGATTAACAGTTATTCTATTTGAGTAAGAAAAAGCTGAGGGTCTGGAGGGACTTTCGTGCCGGCATGAAAGAAGACCAGACAATGGCAGTTACACTCTTTGTTTGGTCACCTGCCATTCATGGGCACTATTATGCCCACAGGGAGAGTGCTCTGAAGATAGATCATTAAGGCAGCTAGTAGGTAGATTGGCCTCAACACAAGACATATAGGAATGACAAAGGAGTTAAAAGATGACATGAAAATATATTACATTATATTTCCTTAAGGATTATAACGCTTATACATTTTGGATTAAGGGACCGAGATTCATCTTTTTATAGATACAACTAGGATTATGGGATTTGTGACATATTTTGCAGGAAAATGGTGTGTCGAAAGAGAGTCTTTGGCGTTCTTGATGGCAGGCAGCTAGTCTACAAACTGTGACAAAAAAGTGAATAAAAAGGTGTCAGATTACAATGGAAAAATTAATTATTTTGCAATTAGAGTTAGAGGATCATAATCCAGGGTTATATAGGTAAAGTGGGGTATAGTTATCAGATATTGGGTCTGGATATTTTTAATGTACATGTGGGAGAAGCATGGAAAAGCCCGTTTTTCTGATTGGGAGCAGAGACCAATTTAAGGCTTGAAATGGCCTCTTTGTAGGGGTTAAGGGGAGGGGCTTATTGGTCTCCAACAAAATGGCGGGACTTGATGCTTAATTCGGGAGAACTCTGGGAACTGGTCGAACGGCAGTTCTGAAGTGTTCACATCCCATGGTATTGGTTATTACACCCCAGTTTTATGCTTGTCACTGGGACGGTGGTCAGTGGGTGGCTTGTGTGGTGGACATGGCTTATGTGCCCCTAGACATTTTATTTGTGGGCACTGAGTTTAAGTTATGGCCTTTTGCTGGCACTTGGCTGTCTGGTTACACCCCTCCCCGTAAAGTTATGGTATATGTAACATACAGGCTGTGACCATATTATTTCCATTACTTGGTGTTGTGTCAGTTAGTTCAAGTGATGTTATGGTTGGTGGTGGGGACAGAGATAAGGTTGAATTCCCTGAGAGCTGAATGGAGTTAGAGCCAAGAGATAAGAAATGGAAATTAAAGAACAGTTGATAAAAACAGAAAAAACAAGAGGAAGAAAGAGCTGAGAAGTGATGGAACAAGTAAGTGACAATTGAAATTATAATTAACATGTGAAGAAAGCTGAAGCTGACAAAATATAGCAAATTTAAAGCAAAAAAAGGAGAAGCAGAAGCGGAAAGAAGAATGTGACAGTTCAACAGAAAGTCTATAGACTTCCAAGATCACCATTAATCTCCCTGCATCTGAGGAATATACCACAGAAGAATCTTCTATTTGGTGAGAGATAAATTATATACAGTATGTTGTTTACGCATGTATACATAGTTCTGGACACTACTACCTATTTGTACTAAACTTTCAGTCAGTGATTAAGAAAGCACTCTGTTATAGCAGGTCATTTTTGTGTACATCAATGTTTACCTGTAATATACAGCGCTGCAACGTTATATTCAACTGCAGAGAGAGAACAGTGATTTTTCATTTATGTCGGCTAGCTGGGGGCTTTCAAACATACACAATATACACCGTTCAGCCACAACATTTAAACCACCTGCCTAATATTGTGCATGTCCCCCTTGTGCCGCCAAAACAGCTCTGACCCTTCGAGACCTGGACTCCACAAGACCTCTGGAGGTGTCCTGTGGTATCTGGAACCAAGATATCAGCAGCAGATCCTTTAAGTCCTGTAAGTTACGAGATGGGGCCTCCATGGCTTATACTTGTTTTTCAATCACATCCCACAGATGCTCGATCGGATTGAGAGCTGGGGAATTTGGAGGCCAATTCAACATCTCAAACTCTTTGTTATGTTCCTCAAACCATTCCTAAACAATTTTTATAGTGTGGCAGGGTGCATTATTCTATTGAAAGAATCCACTGCCATAAGGGATACCGTTACAATAACCGGGTGTACTTGGTTTGCAAAAATGTTTAGGTAGGTGGTACATGTCAAAGTAACATACACATGAATGCCAGGACCCATTGTTTCCCAGCAGAACATTGCCCATAGCATCACACTGCCTCTGCCGGCTTGCCTTCTTCTCATAGTGCATCCTGGTGTCATCTCTTCTCCAGGTAAACAATGCTTATGCACCCAGCCATCCATATGATATAAAAGAAAATGTGATTCATCAGATAAGGCCATCTTCTTCTGTTGCTCCATGATCCAGTTCTGGTGCTCATATGCCCATTCTAGGTGCTTTTGGCGGTGAACAGGGATCAGCAAGGACACTATGATTGGTCTGCGGATACATAGCCACATATGCACTGTGTGTTCTGACACCTTTCTATCATAGTCAGCATTTGGGCTACAGTAGCTCTTCTGTGGCATTGGACCATACAGGCTAGCCTTTACTCCCCACACACATCAATGAGCCTTGAGTGCCCATGACCCTGTCGCCAGTTCACTGATTGTCCTTCTTTGTACTACTTTTGGTAGGTGCTCAGGGCCTGATCACCCTATTGGTTGATCAGGCTGCAGTCTAGGGCACTGGAGTCTGGGGGGGCACAGCATCGCCGAGATTTCGCTTTTTTCTCTTCTTAATTATGGCTGATGGGCCTGAAAACATCGGGACTGCCCCTGGTCTAAAGGGGCAGCCCTGACTTTCACTATTACATGACTGCTAGCTGTCTGTCAGTGTGGCCATGGGTCTTAGCCTGGTCTCACTAGATCAGGACTTCCACATCTCACGTGAGAGAAAGAAGCGTCTGGCAGGCAGCTAGCAGCAACCGCTGCCAGGCTGTCTGTCTTGTATAGCGCTGAAGAAGACCACAACGAGGGGAGGGGGAGGGGATGACCAAGCTAAAGGGGGCAGATGACCAGGCTTGAAGCGGACAGGTGACCAGGCTGAAGGAGGCAGGTGAACAGCTGAAGGGGGTTCTATGTATTGTATAGCAGTTATGAAGATGCTCTCTGTGGGCTTTAGGGTCACTAGAATGCTAAATAATAGTCAGGTGGGGTTGATAGAGATATGAATTTGATTATAGCTCTTTGACAAAAACAATCATATATTGTATGTTTGGATTAAAGAGCTTGATCATTCAGGTTTTGTTAACAATTTGTGTTATAATACAATTGCAGCATGTTTTCAAAACAGAAGCCAACTAGAAGACAACAAAGCTGCAAGAACAAACAAGAGAGAAGAGCAAGAACTGGCAAGAGAGAATGCACAATCTGTCTAAATTTGAATGCTTTGAATGCTGGAGAATACTTCTGCATATTCATAATCTGAAATATTCCTAAACGTTTATATTGGGGGGAAGGGTGGGGATGCTACGGCTGTAATAGCCTGGGGTGGCCGGAACCCTTAATCGTGCCCTGTAGGTAATAACCACTGTTTACTGGAAACACCCCACAAGACCGGTCATTTTGCAGATGCTCTGACCCTGCCATCTAGCCATCACAATTTGGCCCGTGTCAAAGTCTCTCAGATCCTTAGGTTGCCCATTTTTCCTGCTTCCAACACATCAACTTCAAGAACTGACTGTTTACTTAATGCCTAATATATACTCCTTCACAAGTGCCATTGTAATGAGATAATCAAAGTTATGGACTTCATGTCACTGATTTTAATGTTGTTGATGGGTGTATATTTCCTTTAGCACAGTTTATCCAACATATTTACAATCCATGCAGAAGTTGAAAGTATTATAATAAATTATTAGCCCATTAATTCGGTATAACATAGTAATTGTATTATCTTTAGTACTGGGAACTTTGGAAAGTCGTTGACCTTACAAGTGTATTTAACATTGCCAAAGTACCAAAAGTTGCATTTGGTTCTAAACTGTTTGTTTGTATCACCAACCACATGCTATTTAATAAATATTAAGAGCATTCAGACTATCACCTTCAGTACAGCAGGAGTCTGCATAGCTATGTCACAATGACCTGTACTTAATGGTATATTGAATACACCCTCACCACAACAGGGTATTACATTAAAACCTGGCTTAAGTGTCTGGAAAATGTTGACTGTGTGATCCCCAACACTTTTGAGCTGACAGACTGGAAAGAGTCTGTGGTCGGGATGTAGTCATTCTGCTGATGGTGAATATGTCGACATTTCTACCGTCGACATCAAAATGGTGACAGTGTAAATGCCAACATATTCATTCTGTCTACATGTTTAAAATAGTGACATTGTGACTGTTAACAGTCACAATGCCGACATTCAAAGTGTAATGCCAGCGCCAACACTTTAGGGGGTCATGTGGAGGGTTTGTCTCACTCGTCCGTAGCACTTAAGGGGTTAAAGGTGGGAAAAGGTCTGAAAAGATTTATCCATACTTACCTACTTTCTTCAGCTCCCTTCCGGGAGCCAGCCAGTGGAGGGGGGCGTGAAGGGGCGGGGTGGCCGAAATCGCGTCATTTCGGCCCCGCCCCCTGTGACGTCATGACGCAAATTGCGTCATTTGACAGCGGGGGCGGGGCCAAACGCCGCGATTCACCGGGAATCGCGGCGTTTGGGATCTAATTCTGCCCACTTCACTAGGAAGTGGGGCACTTCCTAGTGAAGTGGGCAGAATTCGGGAGATTGCCACACTCGCCCGGGAGTCCGGGAGACTCTCACAAAATGCGGGAGTCTCCCGGACATTCCGGGAGAGTTGGCAAGTATGGATTTATCTGAATTTCAGGATTTACATCACAAACACTTGCATTTTCTTTTTCATTTTTTTGCTGACATAAGAAAATGTATTTGAAATATACATATAGTAGTTCTCATCAATGTTTTGTGGGTTATATTAAGTACATTAGTAATTAACATATTTACAAGAAATCCATTTTAGCTCGTACCATAGTTTGAAAAATAATATACTAATACAACTATTGATTTCCCCCCACATAGGATGGGATGTCTCTTGCCTCTCTCCAGTAATGGGTTGAGTGGTGTCTCTCTTTCCTAAGTAGGTGACCTGGAGATATACAGCACTCAGATGAAGGAAAATCACACCCAGAGATAAAAGGTACACATTTGTATTTATTTCACACTGTTTGCTTTAAACCACCATTTAAGGTTGACTAATCACTCACCAACAAGCGGGTACAGCAATTGTACCTTTCCTCAATACGGAACATCCATCCACCAAGTTCTAGCTATTTCAGGACTCATATATGTTCAAGTTTCCCGGGACAGTTCTTTTGTTTGTACCGAAAGTAACTTTCTAAGTAAAGATAAGTCCCTATAGCTGTTTTACTTTTTTGGTTCCTAAGTAAAGTATGTAGTGGGCTTCTCTGGTCTATGCAAACTTCATGTCACACTGGTGTGCTGGCTTTTCATTCACAATTATGGCTGCACAATGTTGTGGCCCTATATTGTGTAGCCCACAATCATGTGCCTTACCATAGCAATAGGCACACGGTGTGCAGACTTTGGGCTAGATTTACTAAGCTGCGGGTTTGAAAAAGTGGGGATGTTGCCTATAGCAACCAATCAGATTCTAGCTTTCATTTATTTAGTACTTTCTACAAAATGACAGCTAGAATCTGATTGGTTGCTATAGGCAACATCCCCACATTTTCAAACCCGCAGCTTAGTAAATCTAGCTCTTTGTGTCTATACAACAGCACTTTTGGGATAGCTGCATTGCGATTCTGGTTTGTTAAGTGAACCTAAAAAGGATGGAACAAAGTAAACTAATGTATTTCATTCCAACCCTTATTTGGGTTGTGTCTCTCCATCTAGCAGTTTTCATTTTAGCTTCCCAGGCCCTAAACTCTCAGTTTGTACAAATTGGCATTACATATATTCAGTATAACTGCCTATAGTACAAACTGTGTAAAGTTGTTTAATTTTTCTACCCACATCAATACCTTCGCATACATCACTTCACTAAAAAAGAATGCACAATACATGCTTGCTTCAGCTGCTAACTAAACACATTTATATCATAAGGACACAGCACTGTAAGTTGGTTATTGTAGCCACACTACAGTTTATCATGACATACTACAAAAGATATGGACTGTTTTGTTCTGCACGTACAGTAGGAAGCTGTACTTGCAAATGTATGTTTTTAGAAATCAAACCAGCCCTGAACTGAGTCATTTCCCATCTACATGAGGTCTTGTTAAAACATGTACAGTAGCATATGTTTGCATACATAAATGAAACCTTTAGGTAAAGTACATAGTATTTATATGTCAATTCATATAGTACACACAAATTAGTGCCTAAAATATTTTCGTACTTACTATTAAGAAACAATTTTAATGGATAAGGCCCCCTTTTATTGATCTCTACTACTTGCATAGTCTCCCGGAATCTCCAGGAGGCTCCCGAATTTTGGAGCAGGCACTCTCCTGGATCCCGGGCGGAGGTGGGACATAACAATGCGATTTATGTGAATTAGAACAGGGGGCGGGGCTATGGTGATATGATCTCCATGCCACCTCACATACTTGCCCCCTCACATACTCTTCTCTGGAATCTCCCATAAGGAATAGAGGAAAAGTTGGCAAGTATGATGTATCTATAAATAGTAATAACCTACTTAATGTATGCATCATTTTGCACTTTGTTCTACTTAACTTGCTCTATCTGTTTGGTAGTTACACTATCTCTCCTTCACTGTAAAGGTTCTATACTAAAATTAACAATAGTTAACAATAATCAATATATAAAATTATGGAGAAGGGTTAAACCAAACTATAAATGAGCTTTTGAACTTCAAGCAGGGGCTGACTGGCAAATTTGAAGCGGGGACGAGACTCAGCTCCACAGCATATTAGGAACAGTTTAAAGGAAATAAAATGCAGAAAGCCCAGTGATCCATATTAAAGTAATTTCATCATTTTCCAATAAGCATTGCCTATGCGATTTGTGTGGTTCCAAAGCACAAGCAATTTATTTAGCAAAAGCAAAAGTTTAGCAGTTCAATAAATAAGTACAGTACAGCCGATACTTGATACATACATACATACGCTGCGCCCGTATGCGCTCCGCTGGTACCAGCTACAGTCCTTCAGTCTTGAAGACTGTGGTCAGAGTGACTGCCTTCTGGTCTCAGAGCCCATTGTTATATACATTCAGTGATACAGTGAAAACAATACAGATGAGTTGCTTGCTTCCATAGGTTCAGGCTTCAGGAGGTGTCCAGTGCAATGCAGGTCATTGGCCAGTTCAAAAGATCACATCCAAAGGTGGGGGTCAGCTCTCCTGGTGATGCATTCCAATCTTCCCGCCAAGAACCTGTTTAAACTGGTCTATTTGCTCTACACAGATAATATCATTCTAACCATTTATTCCCTACAATCCATATCTAACATATGCAAGGTGCGATCAGTTTGGCGATTGAACCGGACGTCTGCGAATAAATAGGGGATTAGAATAAAACCAAACATGACATGCTTGCCGTGACCTGAACTTTAAATATGTACATATAACCTTATAATATATAACTATAAACCAAATAACAACTGCTCATAAACAACTGTGGAATGGAACCATTATAAATATGAAATATATATATATATATATATATATATATATGAATGTGTAATTGCGAGTGTATGCATGCGTGACTTATTGTGCGATTGCGCCATAACACATAACACGCGGCGTACTGATCGCAATCGCGCGGTCAAATAATATTAATCAATACAAGTTAACCCGTGCATAATACTCATGCATTATAGTCAAATCAAGCTACTTAAGGTGTTAAAAAGGTTCTTGTCATGCATTTGGGCCTAGCCCAGTCCTCCTCAGGGGAAGAGCGTTACTTCCCGACGCAAGCGCCCTTTTTTAACGTGGTTTTGTCCACATGTCACCACATCATCATTTTTCTCCATCACCTCATCCTTCATCTTCATCGCCACATCCTTCATCAAGCTACTTAAGGTGTTAAAAACTCCCCACTGTCACCCCCGGAAACCACCAACCACTCCCAACTGTCACTTCTCCTTCAAGAAATATATAGGTCAGTGTATAACTCTGCCCAGCAGGTGGCGCTGCAGCTTGGTTTTTTTGTTTTTTTCCACACACGCCACTAGGCATTTATATAGTAGATACTTTCTTTCATCCCGGGGCAGATTCCAACCTCTGACTCTATGAAAGAGAAGGTTAATATGGTTGTCCTAGGAAGTGGCAGATGTAATAAGTGATAAAAAAAAGTGGTTACACTTATTATAAACAGCAGGTATAGAAGATATATAAAGCTAGTCTCAAAGACTTAACACACAAAAAAATATGTTAAAGCAGAAACAATAGAAAACACAATGACAAAATGTTCTTTTGAGACATGAGTAAAGGAAAAACCAACAACGGGAAGGATATTAGGAATAAAAATTGAAGGGTGGATGTGTTGAAGGATACAGAGAAATTGCAGACTGCCTAAATAGCTAGTGTTGCTCTGTATTTACTGTTGAAAATTCAAATGGGTGATCTACATGAAAGATATGCCCTACTGTAGACATACATTTTTTTATTACAAAGGTGTTTTTTCAATTCTAAAAATTAAAAATAGATACGTAAATGGGTACAGATTGTATATACCTAAGAGTATTAAAATAGTGGTGCTTCTAGAGCCATTAAGCACATTTCTTAATCACTGTTGACAGCTATCAGAGGCGAAACTAATGAGCTGTGGGCCCGGTGTAGGGAAGCAGGGAGTAGGGAATTGGGGCCCACAGCTCGCTAGTTCTCTGTGCAGCAGGCCCCATTATCTCCATGGGCATCGCACCTGCTGCACCGATGATAGTTCCACCACTGACCGTTATAATTTCAGGTGATTTGAATGGAATAGCAAAGAAAGGTCTATAACACAAAAAGGCAGCAAGGAAGAATATGACAACTTTACACCTGTGAGTCTGATTGTACAGAATGGAATCACTTAAAAAAGAATATTTGTTGACTATTTAGAGTCAAATTAGAAGATCCAAAGCAGGATGGATTTGTTACTTGCGATAATGTCAGACAAATCCAGTCATTGTTTTTTGCTTGGCAACTAAAGTGATAGATTAGGGTGGATTAATCTTATTTACATTTCAACAAAATATTTGAGATGGTTTTGCACAGTAAATTAATTCAGAAACCTGAAATCATGCTACCAACGATAGTAGAATAGATAAAGGGTTGTCTAAAGACAAAGAAACAGTGTATTGTAGTCACTGGTATAAGCTCACAGCTGGCAAACAGTGGATTAGTGATATTATTATTTTACTATATTATTATATATTCCACAAGGAGAGGCATGTTTTTTTGCAGAGAATACACAGACTTGTAAAAGTATAATATTTACAGACTGGAAGATATACAGAAGGGTTAAAACAAATCACTACACAGTGATTTATTATTAAAAAAAAAGGAAGAGGCATGGACTAAAGTGTGGAATGTTACATTTAATATGCCAAAATGTAAAATAATATATGTGGTATAAAAAAATCCAGTTACGGTAAGCAAGCACTGTGAAAAGCCAGTGGAATACTTGGTTGTATAGGAAGATATACCAGTTTAGTAGCAGGAAGATGGATCTTATACTCCACTTATAGGTCATTAGTTATATTAACCTCATCTCAAGTACTATCTCCAAAAAGATATAATGAAATAGATAAAAATCAGGGAAGGTGTTAGGTCCTATGCTCGTGCTACCCCTTACTTGCCCTGCCATGCAGATCTCATATGTCCTGAGAGACTTTGTACACATGAGTCACCAGATAAAGTCACAAATCTTTTCTGGCATGGTGCGGGTGCTCTGCTGTCGCAGATTTTCTCGTGTCGCCAATTCCCAAGAGGAGTCTGATGATGCCCATGACTCAAACTGGGCAGAAATCTCTGTACAGTGAGCCACAGACTTATTTGCAATTTGCTGCAGCTTTGTTGATCCTGTTATATTTGTGCAGTCTTGAATCTGGAAGGCTAATGACAAGCTGCTGGCAATACCCTGTAAGCCACAAAAAAATAACATAGGAGATGCCAATTAAAATGAATCAATGATAATAAAAACAATAACATCTCTGCCTCTTCCAGGAGAAATCTGCAACTTCAAAGAAACAAGAAAGAAAAGAAATGAAGTGGTGCTAGAGGAATGTGGGGAAAATAGGGGGATTAGAATTTATTGTAGAAATACCCAGATAAAGCACAAGTCTATCTATTTATAAATAAAAATACAAATCACAAAACCACCTCCTATGCCTTGAGAATTGTTTTCTGAGGGTATTGAATGGTTTTTCATGTGAATATGATCTCCATCTGAATATTATACTCTACATATGGAGAAAGCAATTTATGCGTGCACATAAAAATGTCTGTAAAGCATTGGTTTTATGTGTTATATTTTTATTAATAAATAGATTATAACATTATCTGGGCATTTTAACACTATATAAACCTCCCCCTTTTCTACACATTACTCTGGCACCAATTAATTAAGAAGTGTCTCTAAACTAGTGCACCTGTTACTCGTTTACCTGGCGCTTAGATATATAAATATATATATTAAAGATGTGCGCTGACCCCGTGTCTTGGTCTTGGATGTAATTTTGGTTCTAAAACGTCTACGTGTTTTGGCTTTGTTACTGGTTTTGCCCAAAAATCCTAAAGGTTTTGGATCTGGATTTAAATAAAGATTGTGACAAATAGGTAAAAGTATGTGATTTTGAGCTGATTTTGCTACTATATTACTATTTATAACATTAACATTCATTTCCAATCATTTACACCAATTTTGGCCACGTCTGCAGCTAGCTAGCTGGCTAAAATGAGTGCATGCTTGACTACTCTACTGGAATTTCTGGAAGGTTCCCGATGTTTTGCCTTGAAAGCGATTACTATTTTAAATCGCTTAAGTCGCCGAATATGGGGAACTTGCAGAATACACTACTTAATACATTTACCACCAGGGGGTAAATGTATCAATATGCGGGTTCTTCAACACCCGCGTGTTCAGCCTCTTCCGCGATTAAATTTCAAGCGGCGCTGCATTGTAAAGGGAAGTTAACCCTTTACAATGCAGCGCCGCTTGAAATTTAATCGCGGAAGAGGCTGAACACGCGGGTGTTGAAGAACCCGCATATTGATACATTTACCCCCAGGTGTTTGTTTACAAATGAAGAAGTGGTGCTCAATACTGCTACAGGTGACCAGGAGAGCCCTGGATAGCAGTGATATGACAGTGGCGGACATGGAAAATATGTCTAAGACTCCTATCTAAAGTTTAAACTAAATAACGTTAACTACTCGTTCCCATACAATTAACCCTGCATGGGATGAACAATGTATGAGTCTAACAACAATAGCCCTTGGAAATGAGATAAACCAACTATACAATTTGAAAGTGATCATAAAAGAGACATATGCACATACTGTTGAAAGACACTTTATTGCATCAGAAGAATAGGAATACTTATATTTATTTTACACTTTAAACTGTTGCAATTGTATTTTTTCATTCAGTAATAATATGAAGTAATATGAGTATATATCTTAATGAGTAGTGAAGTAGCATGGCAGTTATTACTGCCATCTTAGCAGTTATTTCTTTATTTCTCAATATCTATTTACCTTCCTTTATTTTAATATTTCGCTAGCCAAGTTACCTTTATTTGGGGAACTGAATTATTTAGGATTCTCCATTTTAATGTATATCAATAAAGCTTTAATGCATATTTTATGTTTGTATTAACGAGATATTAAGTACGAGCCATTGAGTGCCCCTCATACTCATTTCTTGTTTCTTCTTTATCTCTCATGGTCTACCACAATTGTCATTAGTCTGATAACTAATCTTTGTTTTCTGGCCTTTGATCCGTATATATCCGTATAATCCCTGGCTTATCTGCACCAACTGATCTACTGTGTACCGACCCGGCTTGTCAATTAACCCTTCTCCTGCTGAATCCCTGGCTTATCTGCAGCAACTGATCAACTGTGTACCGACCCGGCTTGTCAGTTAACCCTTCTCCTGCTGAATCCCTGGCTTAACTGCATCAACTGCATATAAAACATTATTTTATATGCCATTATTTTGTTTTTCCTGATTGTACATTTACAAGTTTCTACTTTTTACCTGTTATTATTCTACTATTTATATGCCTTTATCTTGTTTTTCCTGATTTTATATTTACCAGCAACTAGTTTTACCTGTTATTATTCTTGCCTATTTCCATTGTCCTTATTACCTCTCCTTCTATTATTCTTTGCCTTCCACGCCCTAATTGGTTATTGTCCTCCATCTTGCTATTGTCTCCCTGCTTATTCTTACCTGTTATCCGCTGTCCTTATTATCTTACTGTTCTGCTATCATTCTTACCTGTCTTCATTGTCCTTATTATCTCACTGTACTGTTGTTCCATGCCCTCCACGCCCTAATTCGTTATTATCTTCCACCTTTTCATTGTCTTCCTGCCTTTGTTCTTACCTGTTTTTCACTGTCCCCACTATCTCACTGTTCTGTTACTCTCTCTCCCTACTATGCCTCCCCGCTCTCACTCCATACCCATACTCTCCCCCCGCCCTACCTCTCCCGTTCCTCCCCGCCATCCCCCGCGCGCTGCTCATCTTGCTAACCTCATCCCCATTTCCCCCCTCTCCTCTCCCCCTTTCTTCTGTGCCCTCTGAAATGCCAGATCCGTCCGCAACAAGCTGACTGCTATCCACGACCTCTTTCTATCCAACTCCTTTAACCTTCTTGCCGTTACTGAAACCTGGCTCTCCGATTCTGATACTACTTCCCCCGCTGCCCTCTCCTATGGTGGCCTCTCCTTCACCCACTCCGCCAGGCCTGGTGCCCGCCCTGGCGGTGGAGTTGGCCTCCTCCTCTCCTCCACCTGTACTTTTCGTGTCATTCCCCCTGAACCCTCCCTCTCCTTCTCCTCTTTTGAAGCTCACTCCATCCGCCTCTTCTACCCCATCCATCTCCGCGTCACTGTCATCTACCGCCCCCCTGGCCCCACCTCCCTCTTCCTTGACAACTTTGCTAGCTGGCTTCCTCACTACCTCTCCTCCGATCTCCCCTCGATCATTCTCGGTGACTTTAATATCCCCATCGACAACCCCACCTACCCTGCTTCCAGCAAACTGCTCACCCTCTCTTCCTCCCTTGGTCTCACCCAATGGACCTCCTCCTCTACCCACTGCCTTGGTCACTCCCTTGATCTTGTCTTCTCCTACCTATGTAATCTCTCCGACTTCTCCATCTCTCCCTTTTCTCTATCCGACCACCATCTCCTCTCCTTCTCTCTCTCCTCTTCTCCTGCTCCCCTCCCCCTGCCCAAACCTACTCTGTCCATACGCAACCTCGATGCTCTTGACCCTGCCTCTCTGTCCTCCTCTCTCGATACCCTCCTTTCTCCCCTTTCCTCCCAGGCCTGCCCCAACCAGGCGGTCTCCCTCTACAATCACACCCTCACCTCCGCTCTGGACGCGGTTGCCCCTGCCCACTCCGTCCACCCCCGCTGCTCCAAACCCCAACCCTGGCACTCCAAATTTACCCGCTTCCTCCAAAAATGCTCCCGTTCTGCCGAACGTCACTGGAGAAAATCCCGCTCCCTGGCTGACTTCCTCCACTTTAAATTCATCCTTTCATCCTACAGCTCTGCCCTCTCACTCGCTAAACAATCTTTCTTTAAATCCCTCATCTCTTCCCAGTCCTCTAACCCCCGCCGCCTCTTTGCCACCTTTAGCACTCTCCTGGCCCCCTCCCCTCCCCCCACCCCCTCCTCCCTGACTGCCTCTGATTTCGCCTCCTTCTTCTCCTCTAAAATCGAGGCCATCCGACTTGAAATCTCCTCCTCCACTCTCTCTTCCACCCCTCCCACTCTTCTGTCCTCCCCCCCCAACCACCTTCCCCTCCACTCCTTCCGTCCCACCACCGGCGAGGAAGTCCACTCTCTCATTTTATCATCCCCCCCCACTACCTGCCCCCTGGATCCCATCCCCTCCCACCTTCTTCGCTCCCTTTCCCCCACCACCTGCTCCCACCTCGCTCACCTCTTTAATCCCTCCCTCTTCACTGGCATCTTCCCCTCCTCCTTCAAACATGCTCTCGTATCCCCCATTCTTAAGAAACCTAATCTCGACTCCACTTCTCTCTCGAACTATCGCCCCATATCTCTTCTCCCATTTGCCTCCAAAATTCTTGAGAGGCTCGTCTGCAGCCGTCTCACCTCCTACCTTTCTGAATACTCCCTCCTTGATCCTCTCCAGTCTGGTTTCCGCCCCCTCCACTCCACTGAAACTGCCCTGGCTAAAGTCACCAATGACCTCCTCTCTGCAAAAGCCAGGGGCCACTTCTCCCTTCTCATCCTCCTTGACCTCTCTGCAGCCTTTGACACCGTTGACCACCCCCTCCTCCTTCACACCCTCCAGTCTTTCGGCCTCTCCGGCCCAGTCCTGTCCTGGTTCACCTCTTACCTTACTCACCGTTCCTTCTCTGTCACCACCTCTGGGTCTCTCTCCCCCCCATCCACCCTTCCAGTCGGGGTCCCTCAGGGCTCTGTTCTGGGACCCTTACTCTTCTCTCTATACACCTCCTCCCTGGGTGAACTCATCAGCTCCTTCGGCTTCAGCTACCACCTTTACGCTGACGACACTCAACTATACCTCTCCTTTCCTGATCTCTCTCCCTCCCTCCTCTCTAGGGTGTCCGCCTGCCTCTCTGCCATCTCCTCCTGGATGTCCTCTCGATTCCTCAAACTTAACCTTGCCAAAACTGAGCTCATAGTTTTTCCTCCCTCTCATACCCCATCCCCTTCTGACCTCTCCATCACTGTCGACAACACCTCTATCTCCCCTGTCCCCCAACTTCGCTGCCTTGGTGTCATCCTCGACTCCTCTCTCTCCTTTGGCCCCCACATCCTCTCTCTTGCTAAATCCTGCCGCTTCCAGCTGCGCAACATCGCTCGCATCCGGCCCTTCCTCTCCCAAGATGCCATCAAATGCCTTATCCACTCTCTGATCATCTCCCGCCTGGACTACTGCAACCTCCTCCTCACTGGCCTCCCCCACTCTCATCTCGATCCCCTTCGATCCGTCCTTAACGCTGCAGCTAGGCTTATTTTCCTCTCTCGCCGCTCCTCTTTTGTCTCCCCCCTCTACCTAGCCCTTCACTGGCTCCCATTCCCCTTCAGAATCCTCTTTAAGCTCCTCACACTCACCTACAAGGCCCTCGCCAACTCCACTGCGCCCTACATCTCCACCCTCCTCTCTATTCATGCTCCATCCCGCCCTCTCCGTTCTGCCTCTGTCCGTCGCCTCTCTTCCCCCCTTATAACCTCCTCCCACGCGCGTATCCAAGACTTCGCCCGCGCTGCCCCCCTCCACTGGAACAAGCTCCCTCCCTCCATCAGAACTTCCCCTAATCTATCCAGCTTCAAACGGGCCCTAAAAACCCACCTTTTTCTTAAAGCCTTTCTGTCTCCCACTTAACTTCCTACCTTATCTTCTGCCTCTGTCCCCCTACTCTCCCTCTCTCCCCTGCGTCTCTCTGTCTGTCCACCCCTCCCCTTAGATTGTACGCTCCTCTGAGCAGGACCATCTCTCCTCCTGTTTCCACCACTTCTAACTCTGCTCTCCAGCTACTTAGCCCTCCTCCTCAAAGGTCCTCCACCCCACATCCACTTTCGCTCCCTCCTCCCCCTGGGGGTCTCCCTGTCTTCCACGCCCCCCTTCTTGGGCCCCGTCATTTTCGGATCCTCCCTCCCCCTTCCCCGCCCTCTCTAGCTGTGCATTGAGCGTACTGAGTTGCTGTGTTTACTGTACTGTGCTGTCTCCCATTGTATTGTGATTTTGTTTGTCTCTGTACGGCGCTGCGGATGCCTTGTAGCGCCTTATAAATAAATATTAATAATAATAATAATAATAATAACAAACCTTCCACCACCTCAAAAGCCCAATTAGATACTTAAGGCGAACCTGTCACCAGCTCCTATAATGATATTGGTTTGCTTTACTACGCATTGTAAAAAAAGAGCTGTAGAAAGCCTAAAAATAAAGATTATTGGTGTGTCAGTGCAGACAATCAGGAGCCGCCCTTTGTTTTCTGGCCTTTGATCCGTATATAAGCCAAAACATAGAAACTTATTCACAGCAAATGTTTTGAAAACAGATCCTACTTTCTTATCTACTGAAAATAATAGTCCATCAACTATTATCAAAAAAACAAAACGTGAATAAAAAATAACAATGAAACATAAAAGCTCACAGTGACCATATCAAAGAATGGTGAAAAACCACAATGTTTCTAAAGTCCATAAAATCCAATTTAAAAGTCACCAAAATGTTCGTAGTGTCAAAATATCCTGATTGTTCCTCCCACGTGGTGATATATATGCAAATTAAAACAAACAAAAAAAACTTCATAGTGCAACAATATAAATAGGATGAATTCTTATAAATAATTAATCATCATTTAATTTGTTGAGTAATTAATATTAAATAACAACACCACGTGAATTGCTGCCGCTCTCCTTTGTGAATGCACTCACAAGATATTGATTGTAGTATAGCGTTGTATATCAAAGATGTTCAATCTTCTTAAATACAGATACGTGCAGCTTCCCTTTAGGATCAACTTTCTCCATGAATGGGAAAGAAGAAATACCACTGACTCTCCAGGTGGAGATTTATCCACACGAATGAAGGTGGATTGTTACAACAACGACACTTGAAATCTCAGGATGCCTTGAGAAAGATTGTCTAAATCGAAACGCGGTGGTAGTTGAGCCAGCTGGAGATCATACGTGGGAGTGGACTGTTTCTCCATCCTTGACATTTGCAGAAGGAATAAACCGGCTACCCCAGCACCATTGTGGGGATTGTATTTCTGTACGCATATGTCATGTGTCATTGGGATAAGAATCCACTTTTGTGTTGATAAATCTTCAACTGGGGATCAATATTTTAATTGGTTGTTTTTTGATCTTTTAATAAATGTTTAAACGATAATACACTATCAGTGGCATGTCTTCTTTCCCTTTCATGTAGTTATTTTCCGTGTTTTTCCGTTTCCGCTTAAAGGTCATCTTTAAGGCTCAGTAAACAGGAAATGTTTCTTACATTCACACCTTGGCAGACTTTTGGATACAAAGTGAACGAGACAGTGCTGCAAATATCACAAAGCAATTAGAGATGAGCGCACTCGGATTTCTGAAATCCGAGCCCACCCGAACGTTGCGGATCCGAGCCGGATCCGAGACATATACGGGTATTCCCGCCAATTGCAAAACTGAAAGCGAGGATCTGAGTCATAATCCAGCTGTCGGATCTCGCGATACTCGGATCCTATAAATTCCCCGCTAGTCGCCGCCATCTTCACTCGGGCATTGATCAGGTTAGAGGGAGGGTGTGTTAGGTGGTCCTCTGTCCTGCAATATTTCGTGCTGTTCAGTTCTGTTCTGTGCTGTGCTGTGCTCTGTGTCCTGTTCAGTCCAGTGGTTCTGTGTCCTGTGCTCTGTCCTTCTGAGTTCAGTGGTGCTGCTGGGTCCTGTGCTGTGTCCTGTTCAGTCCAGTGGTGCTGTGTCCTGTGCTCTGTCCTTCTGAGTTCAGTGGTGCTGCTGGGTCCTGTGCTGTGTCCTGTTCAGTCCAGTGGTGTTGTGTCCTGTGCTCTGTCCTTCTAAGGGCATTGTTATTTCCCCATTATTCCCAAATTATAAAAAATTTCAAAAATAGTTATAAAAAAAATTACAAAAAAAGTAATTATACAAAAAAAGAAAAAAAAATATCCCAAAACAATCCTGCAGTATAAGTCCATTGGTACTGCTTTATTACAAAGTTCACTGATTCAGCAGTATAAGTCTAGTGGTACTGCTATATTACAAAGTTCACTGATTTTACAGTATAAGTCCATTGGTACTGCTATATTACAAAGTTCACTCATTCTGCAGTATAAGTCCATTGGTACTGCAATATTACAAAGTTCACTCATTCTGCAGTATAAGTCCAGTGGTACTGCAATATTACAAAGTTCACACATTCTGCAGTATAAGTCCATTGGTACTGCAATATTACAAAGTTCACTGATTTTGCAGTATAAGTCCATTGTTACTGCCATATTACAAATTTCACTGATTCTGCAGTATAAGTCCAGTGGTACTGCAATATTACAAAGTTCACTGATTCAGCAGTATAAGTCCATTGTTGTTACTGCCATATTACAACTTTCACTGATTCTGCAGTATAAGTCCAGTGGTACTGCTGTATAACTCACATATAATGCAAAACAAAAATTTGGAGGATAAAGTAGGGAAAGAGCAAGACCCACTTCCTCCTAATGCTGAAGCTGCTGCCACTAGTCATGACATAGATGATGAAAATGCCATCAACGTCGTCTGGCAAGCCCGATACCCAATCTCCTAGTACAGGGCATATAAAATCCAAAAAGCCAAAGTTCAGTAAAAGTAGCAAAAAGAGAAACTTAAAATCATCTGAGGAGAAACGTAAAGTTGCCAATATGCCATTTACGACACGGAGTGGCAAGGAACGGCTTAGGCCCTGGCCCGTGTTCATGACTTCACCCAAGGATCTTAGCCCTCCTCCTCCTCCCCCCCCCTACAAAAAATTGAAGAGAGTTATGCTGTCAGCAACAAAACAGCAAACAACTCTGCCTTCTAAAGAGAAATTATCACAAATCCCCAAGGCGAGTCCAAGTGTGTTGGTGGTTGTCAAGCCTGACCTTCCTATCACTGTACGGGAAGAGGTGGCTCAGGAGGAGGCTATTGATGTAGCTGGCGATGTGGAGGAACTTGATGATGAGGATGCTGATGTGGTTATTGTAAATGAGGCACCAGGGGGGGAAACAGCTGATGTCCATGGGATTAAAAAGCCCATTGTCATGCCTGGTCAGAAGACCAAAAAATGCACCTCTTCGGTCTAGAGTTATTTTTATCCAAATCCGGCCAACCAATGTATGGTCATATGTAGCTTATGTAAAGCTCAAATAAGCAGGGGTAAGGATCTTGCCCACCTAGGGACATCCTCCCTTATACGTCACCTGAATAACCTTCATAGTTCAGTGGTTAGTTCAGGAACTGGGGCTAGGACCATCATCAGTACAGGGACACCTAAATCCCTTGGTCCTGTTGGATACACACCAGCAACACACTCCTTGTCAACTTCCTCCACGATCTCCATCAGATTCAGTCCTGCAGCCAAAGTCACCAGCCAGACTGAGTCCTCTTCAATAAGGGATTCATCCGAGGAATCCTGCAGCGGTACGCCTACTACTGCCACTGCTGCTGTTGCTGCTGTTAGTCGGTCATCTTCCAAGAGGGGAAGTCGTAAGACCGCTACGTCTTTCACAAAACAATTGACCGTCCAACAGTCGTTTGCCATGAGCACAAAGTAAAACAAAATTAAAACCAATTAAACAAATTAAACCAAAAGTTTAATGCCCAGTCATAATAAAAAAAAGAGGTATTGACGTCCTCGAACTACTGTACTGTTTATAACTTAGAAACACTACACTGGAAAGCTTGAGCCTTTAAATGAAAAAGTCACTCTTCATTGCACGAATATTTGCAACAGGGACAGTTTTTTGTTTAACAAAGTCAACAAATAACACTTCGACCCTGTCTGTCTTTCACATACTTGATGGGATCTCAATGATGAATGCTCAGTACCATGGTCGTCTAAAACAAGAGGTATTGACGTGCTCGAACTACTGTAGGGTTTATAACTTAGAAACACTACACTTGAAAGTCAGAGGAGGTATTGTGGCCCCGGTACCAAATTGGGTACCGGGACCACTCCACTATGCAGTCCAGAAAGCTACCTCGGTGAAACGTTTTGGACTAAAAACAATATTGTGAGGTGTTCAGAATAGACTGGAAATTAGTGGAAATGATTGTTATTGAATGTTATTGAGGTTAATAATAGCGTAGGAGTGAAAATAAACCCAAAAAACTTGATTTTAACACTTTTTATGTTTTTTTCGAAATAAATCCGAATCCAAAACTTTAAATCCGAACCAAAACCTTTTGTCAGGTGTTTTGTGAAACAAATCCGAACCCAAAACCTCAAGCAAATCCGAACCCAAAACACAAAACATGAGACACCAAAAGTGGCCGGTGCACATCCCTAAAAGCAATACAACTTATATAAATAAAAATAGTGGATTCTATTATATTTAATGTAAAGGCCAGGCAAACACCAACAAAGGTATCAGCATAGGATAGGAGAGATTTCATAGTAAAAAGGATTTTAATATGAAAGAGGGACAAGTGTGAAGTTAGGGCTTTTGCACATGAACCTTAGTTAATTCCAATTCCTCTGCATTCAATATGCGGAGCACACGGGAGTCTTGGTAAGGTCAAAGTTGAGCATAGCAGGGCCATATAATGTAGAGCATGATTTACGTTACCAAGTTCCTGTTCCATCATCTGCTTTGGAAATATTTAGACATTTTGTACCTACTCCGGTCTCCTGTCAAAAACGTAGAGGAGAAATGTAATGACCAAATATCCATGTGCACATAACCTTAAATATATATTATGTGAACAAAAATCTAGAGCGACAGGAAAATATTTGTGTGCTAATGGATCCCATAGATACATAATTCTCCTTTATAACATGGTACATATTTAATATTCTAAAGTCTGTAATTAAAGATAAGTTGAACTGCTTGAGATTATTCTCTTGGCAGCACCATCCATGAGTACGTGGGAACCAGACAACACCCGTCTATGTTACTTGTTTAACTGGATCAGCACCTTTGATTTACCGTAGAAGAGAGAGTTCATGAGAAAGGTTATAATATTTATACATATGTATTACCTTGAAGAAAGAAACATACTGTTATAATTATGTTTTTGTTTTTATATAAACAATGTAGTTTGTGCTTGTTAACTTTACAAATTGATCTATCCTTTAGAATGCCTTCTAAACTATTATTTACTTCATGTGTACTTTTAATGCAGATATTTATACTTTCATGTTTACTATTAGACATTAACAGCATTTTAAAGACAGCAAAATATTAGCCTCACTTCACATTTAGGGCCTGAGTCATTAAGGCAAAAAATGAGTAAATGTTCTCTGGGACAAACCATGTTACAATGCAAGGGTTGAAAATTAGTTTATTATTTTGCACATAAGTTAAATACTGGCTGTTTTTGCATCTAGCACACAAATACTTAATAGCTTTGTTACTACACTGAAATTTAAAGTTGATCTAGGACATGCCCTACCCCAACTATAAATGTGTCCCCACATTTTAAATTTACCTCCCCCTCCAATGCAACATGATTTTGCCCAGGTGCAAATGTTATTCCTTTTTCATGCTTTGCTCTCCTTAATGACTCAGGCCCTTAGTCTCAAAATGTGACACTTTTCAACAATGGATTTTGTCATAAGTCCTACCCCAACCACACTTCATAGCAGAAGAAGTTGAGCATCACTGCCCCAGCTCTATTCATAGACCATTCAGAGAAATTTGAATTTACAAATATAGTGTTAAATGACATTCCACAGGAAGGCAAAACTAAAGTTGATTTTAAACATCAACTTTGTATCACTAAAACTTTGCACCTCTATAAGATGGCCTGTCCCACAGTAAAACTCAATTTGTGCTACATTTCACTGCAGTTTCGCTCATTTCTATTTAACATATGAAATATCTAAATATATTTATTGGCACATGAGAGTACCTTATTGAACTGTTTAGTTTCTATACAGTGGGTTATGTAAATGCTGGAGATTGTTCATGGGTCTATGTTATGATTTTAAAAGTTATGTGAATGAGCAAGTTTTCATCTGGCAATGCATAAAAGAATATAAATACTTGTCGACATTGCAGTCATGTTAATATCTAGCACAACTATACCCCTTTCTCCTAATAGGGTAAGGTATTGCCCTTCTTACTCACCAGCAATTGGCATGTCCCACTAACCGACTGTTGGGAAGTATAAATATAACATGGTAGACAATTCTTGGTTACCTTCCAGGATGTTATTACATTTAGTTTGTTCTTTCTAACCTTAAATACATGGGAGCAGAAAGCACATGTGTGCCATTAGTCTAGGGCTCCCATAATTTTTAAATGAAAAACTGGCACAGCCATGAAACCTGGTCATAAAACACACTCCATTTTTCTTTTAAATCCCAATTAAGGTAAAACTGATAGAGGCGTTGGTCCAAATAGAAATCTAGAAGTGACAGTATAGAAAATGTAAGTGTACGGAATTTGATAATTATACAGTGAAGATAATACTAGAAGTAACGGTAAGGTATACCACTCCACTACGACCACTGGATATAGGGATATATCGCCAAATGTCCTGTGAATTGTGTAGGATTATGGGAAAATAAGTATTGTGACCTATATTAGCGTTAATCTGAGACAATTGATGTCTCAGATTTGGTTGAAGCTCCCATTTTCTTTTAGTAACCACTACTAGTTTACCACAACCACACTATCATGGTAGTAGATGTGTTTCCTGGCAATAATGAAATAAATATAGTGATATGACCTGATCCTACTGACACCACTAAACTCTACATAACATCAGGCATAACATCATGCATCACAACACAGTCTTGGACCTAAGCAAATTTGTGATTCTGTACACCCCAATTGTTGATGTTCTCGCATCCATTAATTACATATGTGTTTTATTATAGCATGCTGATCTCCTGTTTCAACTATTCGAAACAAAATAGATTTGGAAGTTTTATATAATATCAGTTACAATATCAATATTAAAGAGGCAAAATATAAAGCCAAATTATGCAGTAGACAGCAAGAAACCACCAGATTTGTCAAGGCACCTGAGCCTGCTCCAAAGGTATGTTCTATCAAACTCTTAATGCTTATATGAGCCTTGATATTTTTGTGTTGTGCAGGAGTCTGTGGAACAGAGATGTAATTAGCCAGGAGCAGCACCCATATACTAAATCATCTGAAATGTCACATAGATAACATTTTACATTTAGCTAATATAAATTGCAGTTAGCACATGTCCAAAATAATGATTGTTTTTGCATACCCACTAGCCATTACTTGGTGTGGAGAATACAGAGATGAGAGGCAGATTAGGCAAAAATAATTAGAACTGAGGGATGGATTAAGCCTAAGGGATATTAAAAACTGAGGTTTGATCAAGCTGTAAATCTCAGTCAGATCATTTCATGGCAAAGTCCTCCAGGACACAAAAGATGGGTGGATCTCGAAAATGCACTAACCCCACATCATACCTTGAAATTCCTTCCCTGGCTTCCTCGAAATCAAAGACCAGCCTTGGTGTACTCTTATCCCACTTTGCAGTTTACACTTGACATATGGGACAAAGTTCTCCGTTTTAGGGAACTTACAACATTTCCTTCACCGCTCAAGCTGCTATGGCATCACCCGGCATTCCCTATAGGGAATAATTCCGCCTTTGCCGCCCCTTGGCGAAATTCGGCTATCACTCAATTCATTCATATCTCAGGTGAATATGTTCCACAAACATTCGAGACTTTGATTGAGAAGTTGGTCCTCCCTACGTTTTTCGTATCTACAACTGCATAGGTTTATTCAGTTACAATGTAGGTCAGCTAAATTAAGAAAGCCTACAAAATTTGAAGGGTTCTGTATAGACCGAGTGGGCTTTCCCGGTCTAGTTTCCCTGATCTACCACTCCATTTTGGCACCTACTGGAAGTGTCCCTAGAGTCGTTTGAGACAGCCTGGGAGGAAGACACCCAACATACAATGGATCAGGAGGGATAATCCCATCTAAGACTTCGGATCTCTAAAATATCTATCAGTACGTCAATAGGGGAAAACACCTTTAAAGTGTATACAAGATGGTACATGGTACCCTCCAAGTTCCACAGAATATATCCAAATACGTCGGATCTCTGCTGGAGGGCTTGTGGGGAGGTGGGAACATTTTTTCACTTTTGGTGGCTATGCCCCACGGTAACTAACACTCTGGCCTTTTTACTGAAATATTACATCTGGAAATCATCCCTGACCCTTTGATCATGTTGCTCTCCAGTCAAAGCGTTGTCCAGGTATAATGATAAGCTAGTACAACATGTATGTGCAGCAACTCATATGGAGATTGCTAAGGACTGGAAGTCCTCTCGTCCTCCGAGCCTCCAGGGGATTATCTGACGTGTTTGATATATAGCTTTTATGGAGTATATTACAAGCCTCCTTCAGGATCGGATTGAGAAATTCCACAAAGTTTGGGATCCCTGGTATACTTTTTACCAATCTACACCTCCTGGTTCTCAATGAATCTGTACTCTTTTCTTCTTTTTCTTTTCTTTTCCACATCCGGAGGGGATTTGTGCAGGTCTCGTCCCTCTCCGGCTGATGTTCCTTTTTCTCTCTCTCCCTTTTCTTTCTCTCCCCCCCCCCTCCAAAGGGAGGTGCCCCCCCTCCCCTTCCTTTCCTTCCCTGAATCCCTCTCTTCCTCCCTCCTTCTTTCCTAATCCCTCTTCCCTCCCCTTTCTTAAATAAAAAACACAAAACTTCAATGACATGTAGATGCTGAAGAATCTAAGTGATAGATTTCGTAAGGATTTTAGAGCAAATGTAATTACTGCCTTTAGGAGTTATTTTGTTCTAATTATGTTGGATATTTTCAAAGATGTTCTTTTATTTAGGTGAATATTTTGCTGTTTTGTTATTTTCTTTGTCTGTATGCTTTTTACATGCTACGTGTTAGGAACTCCCAAGCCAGTACAGTGAAACTCGGGGACTACTCTGAAGGCCCGGTGTTCGCTGGAGCCCCTAGTGGTGGGAACAGACTTGGCTGCGGGCCGACCGAGGGTCTAGTAACGTATACTGACTTAAAGGAGTACCCAGGAGTGGAGTGATTGGCGGGTTGTAGTGAAGAGGTATCCTAGGTCAAAGGTCACAAGCACAGATGCAAAATCCAGGGACAAGTGAAGGGTCAGACACACAGGCAAAGAAGCAAAATCCGGAATCCAGGCAAAAAGGTCAAGGTCAGAAGAGAAGGTTCTCAGGTCCAGGAACAAGCAGGGGTCAAAACACGGGTAGTCAATCCAAGGTAGCAATAACCAAACAGATAGAACAAGCAGGCAGCAGGACTGAGGGCAGAACGCTATAACCGGCAATGAGGCTCAGTCCTCATTGCCTTAAATAGTACAGATGGCCAATCAGCACACAATCCAGAACATGTCCTCAGCTGTAGAATAATAGCAGAGCCTGCAGCCAATCGTATCTGCAAAGTACCAGCAGAGACTAAAGCTTTAATCAGCCTAGATTGGCTGATTCCAACAGGTGTGCAGGGCTGGCCTCAACGTGTGCGCACGCGCCTGGCTGTTTAACAGCTGGCCGAGCGCGGAGTTTAGAGATACTAAAGCGCCCCGGTTGTTGCCCAGGCAACCGGGACACATAAACCGGAAGTGACGCCCCGGTTGCCGTAGCAACGGCAGGAACGTCACCAGCAGACCCCGGAGAGTCGCGGCAGGACCCGCGGCCGCCGCGGCCGCCGCGAGCACTAACAGTACCCCCCCCCTTGAGGAGGGGTCAAGGAACCCCGACATCCAGGCTTCGTGGGAAACTTCTTAAAAAATTCTTTAATGAGTCTCCCAGCGTGGAGACGCCTCTGTGGTATCCAACATCTCTCTTCTGGACCGTAACCCTTCCAGTGGACTAAAAATTGCACTTGGCCCTGAACTCTCCTTGAGTCAAGGATTCTTTCAACAATGTATTCGTAATCTCCGTTGATAGTCAAAGGCTGAGGCCTATTATAGGAAGGCTGACTGAATTTGCTGGGAGCCACAGCTTTCTTAAGAAGAGAACAATGGAAAGTAAACAGTATTTTTAAAGAGGGTGGTAGTCTGAGCCGGAATGCGACTGGATTTATCTGTTTTATAATGGCAAATGGTCCAATGTATCGCGGCCCCAACTTCCTGCAAGGTTTCCGCAACCTGATGTTCCGTGTGGACAACCAAACCAGATCCCCCACTTTCAATGAACATGGTTTGCGATGGCGATCAGCGAAGACCTTGGATTTTTGGGAGGCTTGACCTAGTGCAGAGTGCACCTTTTTCCAGACAGATCTCAACCTGGCAGTAAAGGCAGGTGTTCCGGAATCCCCCCTGGGAACAACAGTAGAGAAAGAGTTGGATGTCGGATGGAACCCGAGGTTGCAGAAGAACGGGGATGTGTGTATAGTGGAATGGCAAGAACTATTATACGCAAATTCCGCCCAGGGTAAGAGAGAGGACCAGTTATCGTGGAATTTAGACACATAAATGCGTAAGAACTGTTCCAAGGCCTGGTTGGTTCTTTCTGTCTGACCATTCGACTGAGGGTGATATGCCGAGGACAGACTGATAGTGATCCCAATGGATTTACAAAAAGATCTCCAAAAGTGTGCAATAAACTGGGATCCTCGGTTCGATACAATGTCTTCGGGAAGCCCATGGAGACGAAAGATATGTATCAGAAATAAGGTGGCCAAGGTCCTGGCATCAGGTAACTTGGGTAAGGATATAAAATGTGCCATCTTACTGAATCGGTCCACCACTACCTAAATAGTGTTATGACCTGTAGATACTGGCAGGTCATAACGAGATGAATCGTGGTTGAAGGAACAATAGGCAACGGGTCAGGTGACTGAGGATGATGGGCCAAAAAACTTCGGGACAACGAATCGGCTTTAGAATTTTTGGAACCTGGACGAAATGTGATGATGAACCTAAATCTGGTGAAGAATAGGGCCCAGCGAGCCTGCCTGGGATTCAGAGTTTTTGCGGTCTGAATATATTGGAGGTTTTTATGGTCTGTGAAGATGGTAATGGTATGTGCAGCTCCCTCCAACCAATGTCGCCATTCCTCCAATGCCAACTTAATGGCCAATAATTCACGGTTTCCGACGTCATAATTACATTCCGCAGGCAGAAACTTTCTCGAGAAAAATGCACAAGGATGTAACTTTTTACTCTGTGGGTCTTTCTGAGAGAGAATGGCACCAGCACCGACATCCGAAGCGTCCACCTCCACAATAAACGGAAGTCCTGGGTCAGGGTGTCTAAGGACTGGAGCGGAAATGAAGGCAGCTTTGAGAGCTGAGAAACTTGCCAGTGCTTCTGCGGACCACTCCGCTGGGTTAGCTCCTTTTCGAGTGAGGGTAGTGATAGGAGCCACTAACGAGGAGAATGAGCCCATTAACCTTCGGTAATAATTGGCGAAGCCAAGGAATCTTTGGATCGCCTTCAAGTTAGTAGGTAGGACCCAATCTTGAATTGCCTGCACCTTGGCGGGATCCATAGCGAATCCTGATGAGGAGATGATATAACCCAGGAATGCCACTGTGGACACCTCAAATTCACATTTCTCCCGTTTTGCGTACAGATGATGTTCTCGTAATCTCAATAAAACCTGGCGGACGTGCTGACGATGCTGAGATAAGGATTCAGAATAAATTAGGATGTCATCCAAATAAACAACAACTGTTTTTCCCAAGAACTCACGTAATACATTGTTAATCAAGTCCTGAAAGACTGCCGGAGCGTTGCACAAACCGAATGGCATTACGAGATATTCGTAATGTCCCGAGTGGGTATTAAAGGCAGTCTTCCACTCATCCCCCTTCTTGATTCGGATAAGGTTGTAGGCCCCTCGGAGGTCAATCTTAGAGAATACGGTAGCTGCTTTCAGTTGAACGAACAGGACAGAGATCAAGGGTAAAGTATACATGTTCTTAATCGTGATGTTATTCAGTCCACGGAAATCGATGCAAGGCCTCAGGCTGCCATCTTTTTTGGAAACGAAAAAACAACCTGCGCCTACTGGAGACTTAGAAGGGCGGATGAACCCTTTCTTCAGGTTTTCTTGTACGTATAGTTCCATGGCCTGTGTTTCAGGAAGGGATAGTGAATATAAACGCCCTTTGGGCAACTTAGAACCGGGTACCAATTCAATTGCGCAGTCGTATTCCCGGTGTGGTGGAAGTGAATCAGCTTTCTTCTTGCAAAAAACATCACTGAAGTCCTGGTAGGGTACCGGCAATAATTCTGGACTAGGCTGTATAACTCTAAGAGGCAGGGTCAAGCAAGACGTAGAGCACCCGGGACTCCAACGGACAATCTCCCCTGTTTTCCAATCAATAAGGGGGTTATGACTGCAAAGCCAAGGATACCCCAGAATCAATGGAGCAGAGGGACAGGTAATTAAGTAAAAGGAGAGTTCCTCGATATGGAGGGCTCCTACAGACAACCGAACCATTGGAGTCCTGGCAAGAATTCTTTCCTCGGGCAAGGGGTTACCATCCAACCCACAGGTGGAAATGCTCGATCCTAGTTTGATATCCGGAATGTTGAGCTCACGAGCCAAATTTATGTCCAGGAAATTGCCAGCCGCACCACTATCCAGAAATGCTGACAGATCCATGGATTTACCACGGAAGGCCAATCGTCCAGGCACTAACAAGGAATTCTCTGAAGAGATAATCTGAAGACCTAAGCACACCTCTTCACCTGCACTTAGGCTTTGGAGTTTCCCGGCTTATTGGGACACAGATGTACTAAGTGGCCGGGTTGACCACAATACATACAGAGACCTAGTGAGCGTCTCCTGGAACGTTCATCTGGAGGTAAGCGGTAAGCACCCACCTGCATGGGTTCAGGAGAGTCGGGCAGAGTGGCACAGGAGCTGAAGGATATATCAATAGGTACAGATGATTCCCGTTCAGTCTTCCTTTCTCTGATCCGCCGATCAATATTAATAACGAGTTGCATCAACTCCTCCAGTGACTCGGATACCGGATACTGGACTAAGGAGTCCTTAATCTGCTCGATAAGTCCTAAGCGAAATTGACTTCGCAATGCTGGATCGTTCCAGGCACTATCAACAGACCATCGCCGGAATTCCGCGCAATATTCCTCTGCAGAGCGTCGTCCTTGCCTCAACGCTCGGAGGTGCGACTCAGCTGAGGCTACCCTGTCTGGGTCATCGTACAATAAACCCAAAGCTTGGAAAAAGGCATCCACGGACTGCAAGGCTGGTGTCACGGGCACTAGGAGTCTTTACCCAGTATCACCCGCTGATGGTCTTATCAGAGCAGTAGAGTTGATATATGATACTCTGATGGCAGGGTGATAATGGAACTGGAAACAGCAGATGGTTAGAGAATGCTCAGAAAGTCTATGACTAGCAGCACTGGTAAACAATAGGTAACTGAACACGAGGATCTGGATGGACAAGGACACGTGAGGGTAGTCAGTGGTCTGCGCACGGCAAGTTGTACCACTGCTATACTGAGACAGAATGTCCAGGAGTAATAAGGAGGTGGAAGTCAGCGGTCTGCGTATAGCAAGTTGTACCGCTGTCTGTAGTGAAGGAATGGAATCCAGGTGAAGGTAACGGGGAAGTCAGTGGTCTGCGTGTAGCAAGTTGTACCACTGCTTATGTGAGAGGATATATGCAACTGGTGACACAGGGAAACAGGAATCAGTGGTTTGCCTCTAGCAAGTTGTACCACTGAATATATATGTGAGGAAGGACACGAGGAGATAAATGCAATGCAGAGTCTACACGGGTACACTGAACTTGATCCCACGTTGAACTGCACACAATAATAATAATGAATGAACAGCACTGCACGGATAAACAAAGTCACTAGAATAGTCCAGCAAAAGGAACCACAGTCAATAATAGCAATAGTCTCAGAGGATGGAAACTCCGGAGGAGAACAACTCAGTCCAGATGGATATGCAACACACCAGCACAGTCAATGAGAAGTATGCATACCGTGGTTCAGATGAGCAGGCTGTTAGAGATAGCTGCAGGGATACCTGAGCGGCAGTGAACTGACGAGATGAGAAGGCCTTGCAGAGTGGAAGCGGCAGGTAGTTGCAGCGCACTGTAGGTAGGCCAGCAAGGACGACAAAATACTCAGGAAGCAGTAGTATATCGAATTGAACAGCAGGAGACCACGGGAGAGCTGAAGCGATGTAGCAGAGCTGGAAGCCGAGGAGCGTAGACTCGATGCTAACAGGCAAGTTGACACAAATGGACACACTGTAGAAGCAGTAGGCAGCTGGTCAGCTGACGGCAGGTAGAATGCAGACTGGAGCGCTGAGACGAGCAGGACTCTGTAGACACGCTGAAGTAGCTAACAGGAATCAGCTGGAACAGTAGCGATGTAACACAGTAGAGTTGGAGAGATCTGTAACTTGTTAGACACACGGAGGCAGCGGGTAGGAATCAGCTGCTGGAGTCACGATGAAACACAGGAGAGTTTGCAGTAATCTGTAACTGTAGATATACGGAGGCAGCGGATAGGAATCAGCTGCTGAAGACACTAGGAACACGAGGAATAGAAGTGGTCTGGAAACCACAAACGGCAAACAGGAATCAGCATCAGCTGAACACACGAGCAGGCACTGGAACACCTTCAGAGACTCATGAGGAATGAGACTCCAAGATCAGGCATTGTGGTATTGACCACAGGTGCTTAATATAGGGAGTGTTGCCTGATCAGCCAATTAAGTTAAAGGAACTGAACTGAAGGTTAAAAGGGACTGCACATGCGCAGTAACCATTATAATGGACGGACACGGTTCCTAGCTACCTTAGAAGTAGCACTCACAGTCCGGTGAGTGACAGCTGGGCTGGTTGAAGGCAAGGAGAAGGCCCAAGACTGAGGGTCACCCTGGAGTAAAGAGATGATGATCCCTACCCTTTGTTGTTCAGAGCCAGAGGAACGTGGTTTCAGGCGGAAGTACAGTTTGCAGCTCTGTTTGAAGTTACGGAAGGCTGTCCTGCTTCCAGAGAATCGATCAGGCAAGTTCATTTTAGGCTCCGGTGTGTTACCAGCGGGAACTTGCTGGAGCTGCAGGTCTCTGGAAACCCGTTCTTGGGCTGCCAGGCGCTGGGCTAAATTCTGCACCACTTGAGAAATCGCCTGAATCTGATTTGCCAAGATCTGAGCTGGAGATAGGTTTGCCTCATCGTCGTCCATGTCCGAATAATACAAATCTTCCTTGGCCGGTTATAATGTTAGGAACTCCCAAGCCAGTACAGTGAAACTCGGGGACTACTCTGAAGGCCCGGTGTTCGCTGGAGCCCCTAGTGGTGGGGACAGACTTGGCTGCGGGCCGACCGAGGGTCGAGTAACGTATACTGACTTAAAGGAGTACCGTGGAGTGATTGGCGGGCTGTAGTGAAGAGGTATCCTAGGTCAAAGGTCACAAGCACAGATGCAAAATCCAGGGACAAGCGAAGGGTCAGACACACAGGCAAAGAAGCAAAATCCGGAATCCAGGCAAAAAGGTCAAGGTCAGAAGAGAAGGTTCTCAGGTCCAGGAACAAGCAGGGGTCAAAACATGGGTAGTCAATCCAAGGTAGCAATAACCAAACAGATAGAACAAGCAGGCAGCACGACTGAGGGCAGAACGCTATAACCGGCAATGAGGCTCAGTCCTCATTGCCTTAAATAGTACAGATGGCCAATCAGCACACAATCCAGAACATGTCCTCAGCTGTAGAATAATAGTAGAGCCTGCAGCCAATCGTATCTGCAAAGTACCAGCAGAGACTAAAGCTTTAATCAGCCTAGATTGGCTGATTCCAACAGGTGTGCAGGGCTGGCCTCAACGTGTGCACACGTGCCTGGATGTTTAACAGCTGGCCGAGCGCGGAGTTTAGAGATACTAAAGCGTCCCGGTTGTTGCCCAGGCAACCGGGACACATAAACCGGAAGTGACGCCCCGGTTGCCGTAGCAACGGCCGGAAAGTCACCAGCAGACCCCGGAGAGTCGGAGCACTAACACTACGGATGTGTAATATTACTTGTTGTACAGCAATAATGTTCCCCTTCCTTTTTCTTTTTTCTGTATCCTAACATCTCGTGTTGTTGCTGAAAATAAATATATATAAAAAAACAAAAAACTGAGGTTTGTGTACATAACTAGTTGGCCTCACTAAGGGTTAACAAAGCAAGGGAAGGTGTTGTGATGTGTATGTTAGTGTCATAAGGTCCAGGCTCAGGGGAATAGGCTATAAAATCTCAGGGAGGAGTCACCCAGTCCTCCTGGATCCAGGAGAGCTGACCTCCCTCCCATTGTCAGCTGCTGGATTCAGTGTTTATTGGCTGGTTCTGGAGTTTGCCTTCCTGCTAGTGTTTCCGGCGGTAGGGGAAGTGCTCCACATGTCTTTACCTGGTTTCTGGTGTAGACCTAAGGGTGTGTGAGCTGCTTTGTGCATGAGCTCTGGTATCTGGTACGAGTGCTGGTGCAGCCCCGGATGTATAGGGACCCATGTGGTGCACGGGCTTGGTGCTAGCCTTTGGCATGGCAGGAGCCCACTGTACAGTAGGTAGGCAAGGTTGGTGCAGTGTACATTGATGGTAGTAAGGCGCTTGGAACCCACTCCCTTCGAAGAGACGTCTTAGGTTCGATGCAAGTACCACCCCTGGGGGCTGACTTATGGTGCATTATGATTAGTCCAGAAGGGTTCGGGTTCTGGAATGCCTGTGAATATTGTCCCAGTTTAAAGATAAATTACAAGGGTGGGCTAAGGCAAAATGGTGGATAAGTACTGATGTCCTGAGGATGGGTGACCTGTGATGGGAGATCCAAATTGGTATTGGCCATTTGCCGATGCTGCGTACAGTGTACTCCCTCCACCATATTAGTATGCTGTTAGGTTTAATGGTTTGTATTTATGTTATCAACCGCTAAGCATTTTATTGAGACTTACTTCACATGTAAGTGGTGTTCCCAAAAAATTTTATTAATAGCTGTGCAGTACAAAAAATGCAAATAAACAATCTATTGCTTAATAACATGACTCTACTATGTTTGCCAGTTTAGACCTAGGTTCTTCAAGAATGTTGTTTCGATGCACTTCATAGAATTTGCTTTGCATTCTTAGGCATTTGTCCGATTAGCAATGTAACATAACCCCGTTTTTTGTACATTATGCATTTTTCTCATCAGCCTATGTTTGCTATCAAAAAGTTTACCTGGATGTGACGAAACTGTTCCACAACCGCTGTTATATTTGTTACAGGGTCACTTGATAGCATAACAGTGAAGTGATGCTTAGGTCGATGTGTTTGGTCTGTTTCATCTGGGGCAATTAGGGCAGCATCCAGTTCCACCACATGAAGTGTAATTACTGACTCCTCCTCTTCCTTTATAGGTGTTCATAACTTCAGTGAGGTAATGGGGCTCTCCAGAGTGTATGTACTGTTCTGTTGATGGGCCTGTAATTAAAGTATGTGCAAGGTTTTCTTCTTTGGACAGATGTTGACTGTTTTTTTTTTTTCATTTTTCAAAGGTGAACTTATCTCTGCTAACTCTTCATCTGTGGGCTGCTCTTTAGCACTTGCCAGAGTTGCAGTTTTCAGGGCTTGTCTGCGTGATACACCTGTTAATTGAAATATGGGAGACACAACTATTTTGTATGAAGATTGTTATGTATGTTCCACCTGTGAAGTAAAAATTAGGTCACAATTTTCATACTTTACTGATGTGTAAACAAAAAAATCACTAACATATGGATTACATACATTTATAGGTACTATCATAACTATACTCATCAATCTACAGTATGCAGGAAGCCTGTCACTGAACATTCATCCCACCATCGGCAATCATCTTTTCATCTCCTCCTATGACTGGAACTACAAAGGCTGCCTGATTGCCAAGAGTTTGATCAGCAACATACTATCTGTGTTATAAGAACACAGATCTCCTCAAGGGAGAATCTGATATTGACTTGGTCTTTTCAACCTGGTCTTTATCATCAGGCCCTGCTTCTCTGCACCCTCCTAAACCACTTCCTCAACACTCATATTATCATCATCCTCTCTTACTCCCCTCTCCATATCCTCCCTCAACACAAAGAACACACAACACATAATACACTAAACTAAGTACACTACACTACAACACAATCAAACTCACACAAAAATAAGACTGACAGGACTCAAATTATAAAATACAACAAACAGTATAATAATAGAAAACAAAACAGCCAAAATGGAAAAGATTACTTTCATAAATAACATGATATCTCAACAACTGCAAACCAAAAATATACTTTTTCTCTTTTGACTTTTGTTTTTTCTGTGATTTTAGGAAAAAAGAAAATACAGAAAGTAAGTAACCTTTGGACCTCTGTAGTTGTTAAGCTGCTGAGAGTGATGTGACACACTGGGGGAATAAGTCTAACACTAATTATATTTTTGTTATTAGATGTGAAGGCAGGTTAGTATTTATTTTGTACAGTTGTATTAATTTATTATATTAATTTGGTATGATGAGCAAACAGGATTTTTGTAAAGGAGGTTAATATTAATGTAATGGGGCAGGGACTGATGTGAGTGAGTTCTCTGTACAGTGCTGCAGAATCAGTGGCACTATATTAATAAATGGTGATGATGATGGTGATTGTCATGTGCAAACTAATTTTTAGGCATAAATCTGCAAATATATGTTTGTGAATTACTTCCTAGAAATAGTGTGACATGGTTCTCATAGAAGCTTAGATCAATGGGTTTTGTGTATGTTAAACTACCCCGAGGGGGCTGGTAGATAAGGGTAGCACCTTATACCATTTATGGCAGGACGCAAATGTGAAAGCCTTTGAGGATGCCTCTTGCAAGACAATGAAATCTAACACGTTTTTGGGAGGCCCCAAACATACCGACTGCAGAGAAAGGGTTGTATGGTAATGAGAGAATCAAGCTGAATAGGGTCACAGGAAAATATCATATCATTTTCTCCAATATCATACATACCAGAGGCATGTGTGGTATGCAGATGAAGGGAAACTTATGACCTGTTGTGTGGAGGTAAAATCAGGTTTGTAAGTCATATGGGTGAGAAGTTAGGATAGAGTGACAAAAACCTGTCTCTACAGCGTAATCATAAAACCCTAATTGCATTCTACAGTCCTGTTGGTTCTGACCTCACAGGAAGGGGGGCTGTGGGCCCTGTAGCTTGGTTTTAAAACTGTAGTGAAAATGTAACTCCTGGTTCTCTCTGAGGTAGTCATTTGATTGAAGAGGTCCCATTTTTTCTGCTTCTCCCAGCACCAGAACCTTGATTCTAAGTGAGGTATCAATTCTGTGTTTTATCCTTTTTATTTTATAAGAAGCAATTGCTTTATATTTGTATGCCTTTAATTATATTTTTATCTTAATCATTGTGGATGTATTTTCCATATTAAATTACACTTAATAAGTTCAAGTCTCTGTGTTCTTACGCATTCACGCAACAGTTTGGTCCAGACGCTACCTAATTGAAACAAGGAGAACATTGAGGTTTTATGTGAACTCTGATTAAAGTAAATTGTGTTAGATTAATGCTAGGGAGAACTGAAGGCTTCCTAAATTTAGAGTGTCAGCTCTTGTCCGAAAAAAACCTTGGTGGTGCCATAATTAGTATCGCAAAGTTAGTGTGTGGCATAGATAGGGAAGGATTTAATCATTTTAGACAGACGAGGTGGTTGTGTTTTGGTTAACCCTGTGTCACACATGCATCACGCAGACTCAGGTGAGTGCTGTTCGTGACAGTGATGAATGTGCTGTATTCTTTTTATATACTGCTTACTTTATGCCTTATTCTTTTTGTTTTAAATTACATTTATATACATTGTACTTTTCTAAATATATTATCATTGTGGCAAGTTTTGTTTTTGCTTTGTTCTGAAGTCAAGCATGGGAAAACCTCCCTCTAAAAATCCTGAGTTTGCCCCTTACCCCAGAGATATTTTTTTGCTAAATTGTAGAAAAAAGTAATTTGTCATAAACAACTATTAAAAAATGAGCCTCCTTACCTGGATCGGGGCACTCTTGACAAATAGACTCCATGGTCCTAATCTTGCTCTAACGTTGTGAACCCTTATCTTTTCCTTGGCTCCTCTTAACTTTTTATCCATGTGTCGACAATATGACAGTTAAGAACAGTGTCGGACTGGGGCATGAAGGGCCTACCGAAGAACTGCAACGCTAGGGACCCACCAAAGGAGGTGTGGCCAGCCATCATAGAGGCAAGACCAGACACTAGAGGGGGAGTGGTCAGCCCACGAAGGACAGCTAGCACCATAGTGTAGTATATAAAGAATGCAGTGTATTTATAAAGAGTACACAGTCTTGACCTGCCCCTTAGATTGGGCAGAACAGTCACTAAAAATCGGGATTGTTCCACTAGGCTCAGAACATTTGACAGACTGTCCTACCTGTTCTTGTCACTTTCACCAACTGTGGCTGCTGGTTTCTTTAGTTGCGGCTTGTCTGGATCCTTTAATGTTGAGGGCCCTATTTGGAAAAAAAACGGGTACATTTAGAAAATTCCAACCAGCCTCGGCGTTAAATCAATAGGACCCACAATTAATACTTAGGCCTTCCTCCAGCCCCAACATTAAAGTAAAACTATTCCCATTTAATATATAAACCTTTTTCCCTCCTTCCACACAGCCCCAGCAATAAATTAATAGCATTTACGTATAATAAATATACCTATTTCCCGCAACCTTCACTGCCACCTCATGCTCCTCAAACTCAGCCACACATTGAATTAATAGCCCCAAACTACCCCATCTTAAATTAATAGTCCCTACTATAAAATGAAATTGCCCCACCATCTCCCCACAAACAAAATAGCACCCATTAGTTAGCCACCACCTACCACACACACATTACATTGCCACAAGCCCGCTGTGCCATCACACGCACATTACTGTGCTCCTTCATCACCATGCTGTGCCTCCTTATGATCACACTGCGCCCTCCATGCTCCTTGCCTCCCCCCTTCTTCTGGCCCCCCTTTATCACACTGTGCCATACTGCTTTTGCTCCCCCCTTCTCCTGGTCCCCCTTCATCACACTGTGCCATGCTGCTTTGGCCCCACTTCACATTCTGCCATGCTGCTTTGGCCCCACTTCACATTCTGCCATGCTGCTTTGGCCCAACTTCACATGCTGTCATGCTGTTTTGGCCCTCCTTCACATTCTGCCATGCTGCTTTGTCCCCCTTTCACATTCTGCCATGCTGATTTGCCTCCCCTTCACACTCTGCCATGCTGCTTTGGCCCCCCTTCACATTCTGCAATGCTGCTTTGGCCCCCCTTCACACTCTGCCATGCTGCTTTGGCCCCCCTTCACACTCTGCCATGCTGCCTTTGCTCCCCCTTCACTCTCTGCCATGCTGCCTTTGCACCCCCTTCACAATCTGCCATGCTGCCTTTGCTCCCCTTTCACTCTATCCCATGCTGTCTCTGCTTCCCCTTCACTCTCTGCCATGCTGTCTGTGATACCCCTTCACTCTATGCCATGCTGTCTGTGGTCCCCCTTCACTCTCTGCATGCTGTCTGTGCTCCCTTTTCACTCTCTGCCATGCTGTCTGTGCTCCCCCTTCACTCTCTGCCATGCTGCCTTTACTCTACCTTGCTTCCGTTCCTTTACTTAATTTTTTTTATCGGCTTCTTTCTTCTCTTCTGTCTTCTTGCCAACTCCTCTCTGCACCGCTCCTCACTGAACGTCGGCCCAACATTCTGTGCGAACGGAGCAGAGAGAAGCCGGGGAGCACCACGGTCACGTGAGTATTGTTTGGGTTTTTTTCAAAATTTTTTTTAAGTTACCCCTTCCCCCCACCAACAAAGAGGGGAGCGATCAAGGTCAGAGCCTACCGGGGCCCCCGACGGCCCAGTCCAACCCAGGCTAAGAATATCTCTCTCCAGAGAATAAGAAGGTAAAAAGAGTGAGCAGGTGATAAGCACACTCTTTACTGATATTGCAACCACAGAGATGCAAGTTTTCTGTAGCCTTTAGCAATGCTGGTTATTTTAAAGGTACACAATTGGTTACCATTATACAGCACCTATTCCCTTTCTTTATAGTTTTCACTGGATCAATGATCACAGGTCTAGCAGCAAATTAAAAAGAGTGCTGCCCTGGGTGTAACCCCTTTACTTTATTAATGTCTTTACATTTATTCCCTTCATTTTCCTGTGGTCTTCATAAAACATATGAAAACAAACTTCAAGGACAAATTGCTGTTGGCCAGGTGAACGTGTCGTTCGCAGTATATTACTTCATTTCTGGAGGACTCTGTGCTTTTGGGGGTATGTCAGGATTCAAACCCAGGGTTTCTGCCTCTGTGGACTGCTGCTCTACTGACTGAGCTATTCTGGCTGCTGGACAGTTCCTTGCCTTTATCCTGTGTTCCAGATCAGTTCTAGTGATCTCCTAATGTTCCAGCATGCCTTAGCTCCACCCCTTGACTTCCTATAAAAGCCTTGACAGTTCCTGTCTCCAGTGCCTGATTATTGTGCACCTTGCCTGTGATCTAGCTCTGGTTCCTGTTGCTTCTCTTGCCAGCAGACATCTACTACTCATGTACCGACCTCAGCTTGCCCTCGACTTTGCTTCTTCCCTAACTATTGGACCTCATTGCCTCTCTGTGTACCGTACCCGGCTACGTTTGACTATTCTTATATTATAATCTCCTGTTGGCCAGTCTTCCTCCCTGCCACTGGGCTCTTATCATTTCTCAGGGCCGCGTGACAGACTAGAGGAGTACGGTACATGTTTGGGGTGGGAGTCAGGGGTTGGAAAAGGTCCGCCCCCTCTGCAGTACTCAAGCAGTCTATGTTTGACTGGTCATGACTTCTGCCCCTAATTTAAGTTCATACTGGGCTAAAGACATAACAAAATGCCATAAAACCCCAAGTAAGCTAGGGGCTCCATTGTAATGAGTGGGTTATAGCTAACGTGAAGTGACTGAAAGTCTTAAATGATGCAATAAGCCATAGACTGTGAGAAATTTCATTGTCTTTCACATTGAAGTACAAACATTTTGATACAGTCTTGACTGGTATTGAGCAAAACTCTCATTTGCATTTCCTGTACAGGAAGTAGATGTTCATGATCCCTTGTTTACCTACATACCTTTGTGCAGTTTTCCAGGATTGCATTGTAAAAATGTTTCGCCATGTGTAATCCATTTGTTTCTCTTTGTATTTTAATATGCTTCTAACTAATTATGTATGATATTGTTGTGTGCTACTTTATATCTGTAACTATGTGGCCTGTTGCTGCTGTATTGTATAAAAATGTCAATCATAAAACCTAAATGAAATAAAAACACATAATTGCTATAAGTAAAACCCATTCAACACAATGAATAAAATGAGTAATATTTTTGTCAGCATTGTGGGCTTTGGTTGTAAAATCAGATAAAATATAGTAATCAAGAGTTATTAGGGCAATTTCTGAAAAGACGAGGAGAAGTGTTTATATGTAGACCACAAGATAACATGACCATCCGCCTGAAAATTTTACCATTGAAACTCATGTTAGTTTTTCATTTGCTAATCTAGATTGGCATGTTGGGTGGAGGGGAGTCATGCCTCCAAAATTTAAATTAGGTTCAGGTCAGGTTTTGAGGCCAAATTGTTTTGACAATATTTGACAATTGACCATTTGGTTTGCGGGCATGTGGACATGCATTAATTGTAGTTACATATTTATTATCTTAAGCATTAAACATTTGATTGAAAATGATTACAAAAGATGCACAATCCAAAGAATCTGCTGGAGATCTACAATAAACTGATGTATACTGTACAGCCACTACCATAAGAATTGTACAGTGTCTGATTACGTGAATGAAGATATTTAAACATGACTCCTTCCTAAAAGGGGTACAAGTTGAATGAATTAGTAGTCCATGGACTCCATGTACTCCATGTACTCCATAGACATTCAGCTATCCCGAAGGTGTACACATTGAAAAACAGATCACGCAGGTAAATGTAGAAAAATATATTGGTCATTGTGTATACAGTGAGCTGAGTCTAACTGATCACTTATTGGTGAACAATCCCTAAATTGTATACTCTACATACATTCTACTTTTCTACTATGAGAATAAGCAAATTTTTTAGTAAATGTCAGTGATGGCAAAATAAATATCACTTGAGAAATAATAATGGATAACTCTAAGGAAATAAGTATATCTACTGCAGAACCATTTGTAACCTACAGTATTTAGTATTGGGTCTAACCATTCAGTGCCAGATAGTAGCTATACTCTGCAGGCACAGCTAGCACAGAGGTCCAGATAATCTGGGAAGCTTGGAGCTGGATACCAGGTGGTAGCGATATTCTGCAGGCACAGCTAGCACGGAGGTTCAGGTAAGCTGGGAACTTGGAGCTGGATGCCAGACATGTGAGATGATCAGGGAGTCAGTCAGGATCAGAACACAGGTGTTTCTCAAAGAGACCAGTGAAAGCAAAGACACTTGATGAATTGGCCCAGATTGCAGGGAAAGGCAGTCTCTTAACAGCCAGCCACAGGTGATTGGGATCCACATTCAACAATAAGGAGTTAACCCCTTGCAGACAGGATCTGCAGAAGGCAAAGCAGCATCTATGGAGATGATGCTGCAGTGTAGCCGAAGGCAGATCGTGACAGACACTAAGGACCTCATTCATCTTAGGACGCATCCTGCACGCAACTTGCGTTTAAAAAATGAGCACGGAGCTTGAACGTAGTTCCTACCTTATTCAAACACAAGTAGATCTCAGGTTATTATTCCATTTGAATATAGGTATTCAAATGGGATAATATTCAATATATATAAGTACAATCTGGCTAAACGTTACTTGCAGTATGTAGATGGACAGAACAGAGCATATATGCAATATAAAGTCTAATCAAAACGCATGCACAATTTTATTTTTTTAGAAAAAATAAAAGAACAACTCCTAATATTATAATCATTAATAAAAATATTTGTCAATAAACATTTTTCATTTTTTTAATAGTAAATACATAAATCAGAATGTTCTTAATGCTCTCTGTACATACAATGTGTTTTTAAAGTTTTCATTTGCCTTGAGACATGAATTGCGTACAATTGCGTTCATTGGTGTAAGATCTGTTTCTGAACATGCAGAGAGCTATTTCACACTAGATACGACATCCAGAGATTATTCAGGCCCTAATTGTATTAAAGTAACCTTTTAACACATATGTGTTTTAGCATATGTTACCTATATACAGTATACCACTTAAAATAAAACATAGTCCAGTATAATTCCATATTAATCTCTACATCTCCTGAAAGAAACAATACTAAATTTACTTAGAATAAAAATGTAAAAAGATATTCTTAGGAAACCCAATGACTCATTGTGATTAGGGTACAAAATACCACCATTTATTAAGAACTTAGTACACTTGAATGTATTTGACTGTTGCCACCATGTTACAAGTAGTAATACCTTGATGTGTTTACCACATGAGGGAAGTGTCTTGCGAGGTGAGACAGCAGCTTGCTACACATCAGTCATCTCATTTACTCATTCACATACGCAGAGACTTCACTTAAATCCCTTGATCCCTTTTATATTTTAGCAATTTAATGTACCGTATCGACCGTACTAGAAAAAGGTTTTCACATCACATTTAATTGTTAATGACATATAATACAGTGGGAAAGGGCGTGGTGTACCTGGCTCTATTATAGCTTGCATCAACTGCTATTTTTAGCCTTTGTTGAACTTTCCTCTATTTAAGTTGTCATTTTCATTCAACAATTTGGCAGTGTATTGTATCTAAGCACAACAAGCACACTAGAACTCCTAACCCATAATGAAAAGGAAGCTCTTATTTACTCTACGTAAGTAATGCTTCAAAGGCCATGGATCAACAAAGCATACACATTACTCAAGGACTTGGTGTAATTTGCCAATTTGCTTTACATTCCCAGCTTTATTTTCACACTGTTCTCAATAAATTGTTTTTAAGTCAGAACAATGACTAAAATTTACTTTAATTAATAAAGCATAAAATAATGCTTCTAATTCTCAGTTCATTAACACTGTTAGCAATGTAGATATTTTACAGTACTGGTTTGCAATAGTATCTTAACAAGTATAATAATATTTTTTTTTTACTATTAGAAATGTGTCCTCAGTAGCTTGGTTTACTAGGTCAGGAGATAACCCCCAACTCCTATTACCCATACCCTCTCTTTACAAATCACTGGTGAACAGTGATGTATAAATTGACCACAAATAAAACACAGATAACACAGTCCGGGACATTTATTCCTCCATTGTAACACCTTCAGAAGACTCCTAAAAGGAAAATCTGACAGCTGCTTTCAATGCCATGACTTGGTTCACCTAAGCGCTGACAATCAGCCAGATTGTCTACTATGGTATCTGTTTGTACCTACTATCTCTGAACAAGATATTTCTCACCTGTCCCTATTACAATCAATTGAACAGTGTATGCTCGTAAGAACTGCGGTACATGGCTTTTGTGTACATCAATGAGACCAACAAATATTACATTACTGTTTCATCTGCACGTTTGTATTTAATAGGGTGCAACACAAATCAGCACTGTCTTATAGAACTCTCATTTTATATGATGAAATACACCATTTATTGATTTGGTATCTAACGGGCAACAATAGAAAAAGGTTTAAATAAGCGTTGATAATACATTTATATTTCTGATAAAGAACTGTACAGATAATTTATTTAGATCAGTGCACTGATCAAGTTTCTCTAGTGATATATTAAATGTATACAACCTACTGTACATTCCGAGATATATTGATAGGAATGAATAATGTTTCAGAAGTTTACATAATCATCAATATTGTGTATAATTTGGTTTTAACACATTTTATTTGATGTTTCCATGAACTCATTTCTTATAGTATGTGGATCGTTGTAATTATTTCCTCAGCGCTGTGAAATTAGTTGTAATTCTATATGTATAAATATTGGCGATATGAGAATGAGTACTGGTAGTGAGAGTGTGGATGTGGTCAGAGGTGTGCTGGCCTCATATGCCAAGATTTTGTATGCAGCTACATTGGCCCTACATTTTATTATGTGTGGCCTCACACTACACAACTAAAATCTGTTACAATTTGATAAGGATAGATGAAAAATCTAGCCACAAATGACATGAAGTATCTACTGTATTCTCCTCAACTCTACTACCTGTCCACTTGAGCCTATCCTCTTGATCTCTGTCTCCAGAGCTGATCACATGCTTAACTAATATCTATAATATCTCCACTGGTCTCTTTCCATCATTATTCAATCATGCTGTAGTTATTCCTATTGTGGAAAATGATTCCAATCTGAGCTCACTCTGAAATTACTGTTCTGTCTGTCAACTCCCATGCCCCTCAAAGCTTCTTGACCTTCCCTCACAAGCTTATTTTCCTCACACAAACTATTGTACCCTCTTAAGCCAGGCTTTCATTCCAAACACTCCACAGAAACTGCATCTACAAAGGTGGTCAATGATCACTACTGATGGCTCCGATAGGCAGATTTTACAATGATAGCTGGCACTTTATTGGTAGAGGTCACATGTAATGAAGATAGGTGAGTTTCCCTACTAGCCAGCACCTACCTGTTTCAACTTCTCCTAAACCTCTCTGCTGCATTTGGCACTGTTGCACTAATTTCACATAAAAATGCTGCATTTCTTAGGTGTCCAGGTCACTGTTCTGTACACCTACTATTTATTTAATGGCTCCTTCAGTTGGCATCTCTTTGTCCACCTCCCTTTTGCTTCCTCTTTCTGTTGGAGTACCACAAGGCTTATGTAATTTGCACTTCTCTGTTTATATTACCTCTCTTGGAAAATGAATAAGCTTCACTATGCAGATAATACCCAATAATACCCAAATTTTATCTATCCTCTCGCATCTATTTTCGTCCATGTTATTGGGTGTCTTTATGTTGTTTCATCTTGGATGTTCTCTTGCCACCTCAAGCTAAATTTTTCATAAACTGAGCTAATAATACTCTCACTATCCAGCAGAAGCTGACCTACCTTAGTCTATCTTACATCTCTATTTCTATTGACAATAAACCCTTATCCTCAAGTTCGTTGCCTAGGTGTCATCCTTGACTTTTCCCCCACATCCAATTGTATTCAAATCCTGTTACAAACATCTAAGAAACATTTACAGAATTCTCACATATCTCATATCTCATAAAGGACACTGCAAAAACATAAATATACGCACTCATAATCTCCCATATTGACTATTGCAATTCCCTTCTTACTTTAACCCCTACTATCTATTTTCAATGCAGCAGCTAGATTAATTTTCCTTCCAAAATGCTGTTATTGCTCCCCTGCTCTCTCAGTCCCTACGTTGATTGCCTGTATCTTACCGAATCCAATATAAACTACTTCTACTAACATACAAAGCCATTAACTAAACTGCACAATCATAACTCTCTACTAGTTTTAAAATATCTCACAGTTTTACTTCTCTGCTCTGCCCAAGATTTGTGCTTCTCACTCTTCAGGGGCCTGATTCATTAAGGATCTTAAATTAAGAAGTTTCTTATTTAAGTCTCCTGGACAAAACCATGTTACAATGCAAGGGGTGCAAAATAGTTTTCTGTTTTGCACATAAGTTAAATACTGACTGTTTTTTCATGTAGCACACAAATACTTGATAGCTTATTTGTACACTGAAATTTAAAGTTGATATTTGTGTGCTACATGAAAAAACAGTCAGTATTTAACATATGTGCAAAACAGAAAACTAATTTGCACCCCTTGCATTGTAACATGGTTTGTCCAGGAGACTTAAATAAGAAACTTCTTAATTTAAGATCCTTAATGAATCAGGCCCCAGACCTTCAAGCATTCCCTGAAAACTTTTAGACAAGCGTATTCAATTTCTAAACCATGAACTTGATCTCCACCTCTCACTTGAAATTTATATTTATTCTCATTCTATTATCAAACAACTGACTGACCCCCAAACCAACTTTGCTTCATGGCTGCATCACATAGCCCCACTAAGCATTTTTCCCATTGCAATTTGCATGAAGTAAACTTAAATATAGGGCACTTAACCCAATGTATGAATTTCCTATAGAATGAAGCTTTGAAGCAGGGCATCTTACCTATTTGACTGAATGCTAATAACCAACTTTGTTTTATTACTGTGCTTCCTCCCAATTGGCAATATATAAATAAATGTTAATAATATTTAGCACACCAAATGCATTTGCTTCTCTCATACACTCCTTGCCTTCCTCACATCTCTAGTATCGGGACGCGTCTATGCCTGTCAGCGGTCAGCTGATTCTGACTGCCGATTCCGCAGCCACCAATGGGAGACTATCTCTCTTTATTTAAAGGAAACTTTAAAGGTCCTTCTTTGCTCCAGCATTTTTACTGCATTCCTGCTTCCTGATCGTCTTTTGGCTTTTGACCCAGCTTTCCTGGCTCTGCCCCAGCAATCTCCTCCTGGTACATTTGGGATCACCTAGTTTGACCTCGGTACTTCCTGACTTTGCCTCTGCCTGCTCCCCCGGTACTTATCTTCCTGCACGGTTGTGACCCGGATTGTACGACTTCGCTTTACCTCTCCACCTCTCTAATGGCTACCTGGGAGGGCCGCGACCTGCGTGTCTCTGCCGCAAATTCCAAACCTCCTTGTGGGGGTCCCTGGTGAAGTCCAGGGGCACATTTAGACTCCATGCCTCCCGGACTAGCTGCACCAATACCAGAGGGTGGGTCTATTCTCACATCTAGCGTGACAGTATACTCTGACCATGACAACTGAAGGATCCAGTGAACCGTTTGCTCATGATCTGCTCTTACATCTGGCCCACAGAGTAGAGAAACATGAGTCCGAGCAGGCCCAACTGCTTCAGTGCATACAAGGAGTCGCTGCTAGACTGGAATCACTTGAAACCGCAGTAGCAACATCTCAAGCAGTGGCCGTCACCACTTCAGAAGTTACCCTGCCATCTTCAGTTCCCACAACAGCCTCCTCATCCTCTTTACGTCTCCCATCTCTAGAAAAATTTGACTGGGATCCCAAGAAGTGCCGGGGCTTTTTGAACCAATGCCTCATCCACTTTGAATGTAATTCCGGATCGTTTCCGTCTGAATGAGTTAAAGTTACATTCATAATATCCTTGCTCTCTAGACAGGCATTGGGAGCGCAATCATCCATTTGTAGAATGCCACATCCTTTATTGAGGCCTTTCGCAAGGTATTCGACGAACTGGTCCGGTTCGTCGAATACCGGTAGATCCTTGGATCTACCCTCTCTTGTAGCCTGAAAATCAGGCCATGTCCCTCTACATCGCTGAAAATCTCAAACGTGGCTTTATCAGGAAATCTTCGTCCCCCGTAGGAGCCGGTTTCTTACTTGTCAAAAAGAAAGATGGGACTCTGCAACCCTGCATCGATTATTGGCAATTGAATGCCATTACCATTAAGAACCGGTAACCTCTTCCACTTATCACAGAATTGTTCGATCAGATTAATGGCTCCAAAGTCTTCTCCAAACTGGACCTCAGGGGAGCTTTTAACCTAATCCGTATTTGTGAAGGTGACGAATGGAAGACTGCCTTTAGGACTCGTGAGGGACATTTTGAGTATCTTGCTATGCCCTTCGGGCTTTGTAATGCCCCGGGAGTCTTTCAGTTCTTCATCAACGAGGTCTTCTTCTTTACAGCTCATTGGTATACTTGAATGATATTTTGATTATTTCTCCTGATCTCATCTCTCACAGCGCTCATGTTAAGGAAGTCCTTAACCATCTCCGAGCAAACCAATTGTTCTGCAAACTTGAAAAATGTGTGTTTGAAGTTTCTCGGATTCCGTTCCTGGGATACATTGTCTCTGGCTCTGGCTTGCAGAAGGATCCTAAGAACTTGTCTGCGATTGTTAACTGGTCTAGACCTTTAGGGTTGAAAGCGGTGCAACGCTTCATTGGTAACTACTATAGGCAATTTTCCACTCTGATTGCCCCTATTACCACCCTCACCCGAAGATCGGCTAATACCAGGAATTGGACTCCTGAAGCTATATTCGCATTTAATTCCTTAAAAGGAATCATTTTCTGCTGCTCCTGTTCTTGTCCAGCCCAACCAAAAGATGCCTCTTTTCCTCGAAGTAGACGCCTCGTCTATTGGTGTGGAAGCAGTGCTTTCACAGGAATCTCCTACCAGTTCCTTTCGTCCCTGTGGATTCTTTTCCAGGAAGTTTTCTCTGTCAGAGCACAATTATGATATAGGGGATAAGGAGTTATTGGCTATCAAATCTGCTTTGGAAGAGTGGCGTCATCTCTTGGAGGGAGCCATCCATCCAGTCACAGTATTTACTGACCACAAAAACCTAATTTATCTGAGAGACGCCCACTGTCTGAACCCTTGGTAAGCCCACTAGTATTCATTCTTTAGCCGCTTTAATCTGAGACTTAGTTATCGCTCTGGTGCCCGAATTTTTGAGAGGATGCTTTGTCTCGGTCCTTTCATGAAATTGACTTGCTTCCTGTCTCTGAACCTCGGCTAATACTTGAACCTTCCATCACTAAATCCTCTCCTAGGGCTCCTCCAGCTGGTTGCTCTTACCTCGATTCACATCTTCACTTGAAGGCTCTTTGCTGGGCTCACACCTCTAAATTTGCAGGTCATGCCGGCTTTAAGAAGACTGTTGCCTTATTATTCCAGTGTTATTGGTGGCCAACCCTCTGATACTCGTGAATTTGTCACTGATTGTGTAGTTTGTGCCCAAAGTAAATCTTCTAGATATCCTCCAGCTGGTTTGCTTTCCCCTCTACCAATTCCAGAATGACCATGGGTCAGTCTCTTCACGGATTTCATCTCCGACCTTCCTCTCAGCAATGGTTTCAACACTATTTGGGTGGTAGTGGATAGGTTCTCAAAGATGGCTCACTTTGTCCCATTAAATGGTCTACCCTCTGCCCCTAAATTAGCACAAGTGTTTATCAAAGAGATCTTTCGTCTTCACGGATGCACGCAAGAGATAATATTTGACCACGGAGTCCAATTTGTATCACGCTTCTGAAGAGCTTTTTGTAAAGATTTGGGAGTCGATTTGAAGTTTTCTTCAAGCAATTATCCGCAGACCAATGGTCAAACTGAACGTGTAAATCAGGATCTTGAAGTATTTCTCCATTGTTTTTCCTCCAACAACCAATCGGAATGGTGTAATTTACTCCCATGGGCTGAGTTTGCCCATAATTATCACGTTCATAGTTCCTCTGGCTTTTCTCCTTTCTACCCAGTATTTGGTTGTCTTCCCATACTTCAGGATTATTCCTTCTCTCTGGCCCCCACATTTCCTGCTGCTGGCTCTCTTGTTCATGACCTAGCTCATATTTGGACTTCTGCTAGGGAAAATTTATTGAGGTCCTCTCAGCAGTATAAACAATCTGCAGATCACCACCGAAAATTGGTTCCTGTTCTTCAACCTGGTGATAAAGTATGGCTCTCTACTCAAAATCTCAGACTGCAGCTACCATCCATGAAGCTGGCTCTGCGATTTATTGGTTCCTTTCCTGTAACCCAAGTCATCAATCCTGTTACTTATAGACTCCTTCTCCCCTCCTTTCTTTTCTTTTTTTAACGCTGGAAGATCCCGTAAGAGGGTGTGGCTGGAGGGTGGAATGGGGCAGGTTGCGGGCAATCACGTCACATTTGACCAGCCCCCATGACAGAATCAACATTACGTCACAGGGGTGGGGCCAAAATGACGCGTGAGGAATCATTGAGGCTCACATCCTGCCCAATTCATTAGGAAGTGGCCGGGGTGTGGGAGAATTGCCTGCTCTCCCGGAAGTCTAGGAGACCTACCACGAATTCGGGAGTCTCCCAGACATTCTGGGAGAGTTTGCAAGTATGTAAAAACCCCAGAAGTAATATGCACCTACATTCCCTCAAATCCAGAATTTCAAACTTTGTTTTTATGGAGGAGAAACTACTGTGCACTATTCATGGAAACCAAAAATCACCCCTAAAAATGTACTTTCTCCAGCTCTTTAATTCATTTTAAGAAATTCACTCTTTAAAATGAATTCTAGATTTCATATGGATCTGCAACATTATGTCCACCAAGCACCTAGTTCATCTTGAAATTTAATATCTTACAGAATGATAGTTTATGCCGCCATTACATTGTTTGCCACTGACATATGGTTGTGGTGGAAATATTGCACACATATTTCCCTTTCATGAATAAATAAAGAGTTTGTTTAAGCTTTTTTTGGCATTAAACAAGCACTCCCTTTCAAATGTGACATAATATGCATCCATTTTTTGCTTGTATTGTTTTCATAAATTCACTGGTTGCAAAAATAGAGCTTTGGAACCGACATACATTTCGATTTGTGCTAGTGCACCTAGAATTCTGCCAGGGAGCATGGGTTTGTAGAACAAGATGGCTGCATTTGTGGAGGAGACATTTGCACAGAGGGGAGGAATTGGGTTTGAGAAAAGGAGCTCCTAGCAAATTACGCAGTAGGTGCACTGTTGTGCCATATTTTGCAGAGCAGTGCAGAAACAAGATGTCATTTTGCAGCATATGATTTTTCTATTGAGCTGTAATGCATGCCCATTTTCACACCACAAAAGGATTCTTTATATTGACCTATATCTCCAGTGGGTATTAATTAGCAATCAGTGTTTGGGTGCATTGGAAATGATTCACAAATTATCCAACAACAAATCCCTTTAATTGAGATCTCTACTTGTCAACCGTCTAGTATTCACTGTGATCAAAGGACCCGATGATTTTTAAAGAAAACGCTTTCAAAGGTGGGAAGCCCAGTTCTTTCTAATGCTTCATATCCCATTGAGTAAAGCTCTGTAGAACATAGATCGAGGAATATCAAATGTAGAATTTGAGAAAATAAAGATCAAAATACTTGATAATCCTTCTGACTGAAGTATTTCACAATTTCTTACAAGTTTATCCATAAACTTAATTGTGGTTGGGAAAATGATACCTCTCACATTGATGAACTCCAAAATTTGTCAGTTCCTAAGGTGCTTTTGCTAAACTCTCAGCCCTCAACCCCTCCTGAAACTTCTTTATGTCATGACTGTTTCTGAATTATTATTTCACATAATTTAAATAAACTAGTAATCAAACACTTTGGGACTTGAAATTCCCCTTCGACAATGCTTCTTATCACATTCAAATGTTTAAAATGCAACACCTCCCGTTACTTTCTTCATCATAGATCATTCTCAGTCCCATCAGTATCCTTAGAGATACTTGCATTTATTTCAAAGTGGTTCTCTAAACTGTTTGTCTAAAGTTCAAAAATGAGCTATAAATTCTCAATCTTTAGATAGACAAATTGTTTTTAACATGTTTGACAGGTTTGAACATGTTCCAGTTGGTTTGAATATGTTTTTAAATGGTAACATTGTATTGTATTTTTATTGATTTTCCTTGTGATTGGTAAACTTCGAACTTGAGCGCTGTTTGAATATAGAAAAACTTTAAAAATACTGTAGCCATTTAAGCTTGGTCAGGCACCATTTAATAGTTTATTTTACTGTCTTACAACACAAACAGTAGGCTCACAAAAAATCACAATAGTACATTGTACAATTTTGAAGCCTTCAAACAAGCCAAGTTAATTGGATTTTGAACCAATTTAAATTATTTCAGCATATCTACTCCCCTGTTATTCATTTCAGACTTATTTGTCTAAATTATGTGACTGTGTAACTATCTACATGCCCTTTTAACATAACAAGCATAACACTGCTACTGGTGGAGGTCTGTAAACCTGTCATGGGGTCTATCTGTGCATTGAGCTCATCATCTGTCTGAGCATCAAGTGCACTCACAAGCATTTCATAGCTGTCTGTGAGGCCCCTGAGAAACAACCAATAGCACATAGGTGCTCTACCATTTCTATGGTACTCCTTATGTTGCTCTGGATATTTTAGCCTTTAATCATCTTAGCTTATTATAGTTACCTGATTAAACAAAATGTACTTTCTTTCTTTAGTTCCTTGTGCATTTCTTTTGATTTTCCACATTTACATAAGTGTACAATTTAATTATCATCTATGCTAAGGGAGATGGCACTTTGAGCTTTTTGATCTTTCTCAATCCAATCATCTGGGAGTGGAATAGGCCGGGGCTCTTGTGTGTATTTCCGTGTACTCTCCTTTATTACCAGCATCTTCCATGACTGGTAGTTCAGGTTTGTCAGATTGGCCACTCTGAACTTCATTAAGTTCTCTCAAAAGCAATTTTGTAATGCTTCTGAATTTCACTGTTATACTGTGCCCATAACCTGTTAGCAGCACATAATTCAGGACATTGTCCAGACATGTTGAAGTTTTATAAGATGTTTTGATTAATAAGCAAATCTTACAAGCTGTTTCGTACACTGCAGTAGCACACATCACAGTCAACTTTCTAGTTTACTGTGTTTCCTGTCAGTTTCTACTTTCCTGTTTTAACTTTATTAACAAATTAACAACACTACAAAACATATGGTACAGTACTTGACATAATATTTGAATGAATGAACATTCCAACACTTAGCATATAACAACAATGAACAGTATGCTGTTCCATTTTAGTCACCATACATAATAACAAAGGTGGATATAAAGGTAAGTGCATAAAAGTTTTCATGGGTCATCCCTCTCTAACTCAATTTTATACATTTTAGATGTATTTGTTCCATAGTTGATCTTCTGTTTTGCCTCCTATTATAAAGGCAATGCTAAATGCATACTGCACTATACATTTTCTACCAAAGGAGAATCTCTTCTTTATGTTTCTATAATTAAATGCACATTTTCAACTACACACTTGTTTTCAAATATTCAGTTATATGGCATGGCTAGGAAGCCATTTGGGATAGATGTGTTCTTTGCTCTGCAGCAAGGTCTCCTGCTCCTCACATTAGAAGGTGTGCATCCACATCAGAGCCAAGTGATCTAGATGCGACACCTCTCCAGATTCTGAAGACTGCTCCCACTACTGCTAGAGACCCAGCAGCATCCCTTGTCGGCACTTTTCTCTTGCCAATATCAAACAGTGAGGGGCACAGAATTTTAGCTGCTTGCTATTACATCTAGAGGCCTATCCACCTCTCAGCTCTGCTCACCCTGCCTGCTGCACACACTTTGCTCAGTTGCAACTAATGAAAGCATGAGTCGGTTACTTTGAAGGACTCTTCTGTGGGCATTCTGGGTGAGTAAGACTTCATGTTATCTTTCTTAGCTCAAGTGCTGTGACCCTTCAACTAATAATACAGTATATTCCTCAATTTTATTTACATCTGTGGGAAGAGGCAAAGTCATATTAAAACACCTGTTAAGTTATTCTCCCACCAATTAACCCCTTCGCTGGTCATCATCTTGAGCCTTGACCTCACAATCTGCAATTTTCAGGCAAGCACTATGAGCTACTGACTACATTTAACACAAAGAGTTCATCTGCACCCTGACCCCAGCCCTTGACTGAATATTATTATTATTATTATTATTATTATTATTATTATAATTATTATTATTAATATTATTAAGGGCTACAGAGGTGTGACCTTCTTGTGACTGGGCATATAACTTCCCTGGGTAAAAAAGAAGGGAAACACCCCTACTTTATTTAAGTGCCTATGTCTCTGAATTTCTTATACACAGAGACTGACAAACTACCTCTCTGTGGGAGACTTCTGCATTCTCCTAATTCCAATTAGAACTCCCCTCATTCAAATGTTGAGTCTTCTGGGCTCTTCTAATTTCCCAAACCAGCTACCACCTAATGGCCATATGCGTTGTCACACTTACTGCTTTGCAAACAAAGAAGAGGTGATTATCTCCACCTCTGATTACCTGGCTTTCTCGCCATGCATTGGACAACAGTGAAACTCTCCCCACCTCTGCTAACGCAGTACCTCAGTGGCCCCAGATTTGGTCTTTCAACACCTAATCCACAACTTCTTCTAATTATCTCTGATTTTTCTTCTTTAATTTTACCAACTTTGTGTATGCAATAGCCTCCACATAAGAGGGCATCTACATCCTTATGCTTTCCTCGCATATGCACCTAGAAGATACCACCATACATGTTCTCCAAAGGAAAGCGAGATTCTTCTGTGGAGCAACTAATTTCTTTGACAGAAGAGAAAAACAGTCAAAGTCTACTCTAACCCCAGCTTCCTTACAAGCTATAACCCATTCGCCCAGCCATGATAGTTAACTGGAGGAAGAAGTTTCCCCTGCTATATAGTGGTCGATTAATTTGCTATTCCAAGACCTCAAATTGGAATTTCACAGTGAATTACATCAAGCAATATCTGACTTCCGCAAGGACATCACAGATATTGGGAATCGTACTGATATCTTAGACTCCAAGTCAAATGAAATCTACCACTCCCGTGCAGAGGCCAATAAGGAGATTGGGATTTATTTATTTATTTGGGATTTACAATATGTACAAAGTCGGAGCGGGGAATCCACCCTTCGTATGTTTGTTTTTTTCCAGTAATAAAGAGATAGTGTCTCTCTCTGTAAAGACATTGTGAAATGTGAAGACATTGAAAACAGGGCTAGATAGAATAACATTCATCTCAAAAGCATTCCAGGTTCAGTTGATGCTCAGGTCCTTCCCAATTTCCTAAAAGGTCTCTTCAAGCCCATCCTACCAGAGGCTTTGGATGCTGATCACAAATCTCTGTGACCCAATCTCCCCCATGCCAATCACCCCAGAATGTTGTTATGCACATGCATAAAAAATACTTCATATTTAGGGGCCACACAAACTTCTACCACATCTAGGAAAATATTATGCAATCCGTGTGAAATATTCACTCTGACACATTCAATGAAGTGGAAGTTAAAGTATTTGCTGATTTAGCACCAGTCACAACACAAAAAAGAAGAGATCTTTGAGATGTCACCAAACCCCTCAGACAGAATGGCTATACAGTCATGGCCAAAAGTTTTGAGAATTATACAAATTTCACAAAGTTTGCTGCTTCAGTGTTTTTAGACCTTTTTGTCAGATGTTGCTTTGGTATACTAAAGTAAAATTAGAAGTATTTCATAAGTGTCAAAGGCTTTTATTGACAATTACATTAAGTTTATGCAAAGAGTCAATATTTGCAGTGTTGATCCTTCTTTTTGAAGACCTCTGCAATTCGCCCTGGCATGCTGTCAATCAACTTCTTGGCCACAAACTGACTGATGGCCGACCCATTTTTGCCTAGTGCTTGGAGTATGTCAGAATTTGTGGGTTCTTGTTTGTCCACACGCCTCTTGAGGATTGACCACAAGTTCTCAATGGGATTAAAGTCTGGGGAGTTTCCTGGCCATGGACCCAAAATTTAGTTGTTTTGTTCCCCGAACCACTTAGTTATCACTTTTGCCTTACAGCAAGGTGCTCCATCTTGCTGGAAAAGGCATTGTTTGTCACCAAGCTGATCATGGATGGTTGGGAGAAGTTGCTCTTGGAGGATGTTTTGGTACCTTTCTTTATTTATGGCTGTGTGCTTAGGCAAAACTGTCACCCTCAGTGGTTTGGGAAGCTCCCAAAGTCACAATTGGCGCTAGGCTGATTGTTATTGCTGCTGCCAGAAACAAGGAGGAAAACGGTTATCAATAGATTAGAATCCCAAATTGTCTATCTCCTTAGTCAACACCTTAAAGAGCTCTCATCTGTGGCCGGCAGGTCCCTCAAATGGATTCATCAAGGCATTTATGAGAAAAGCGATAAAACAAATTCACTTCTTGCAAGGCGGCTTCGGCAATGTGAAACCCAAAATACCATTTCCCAAATTAATAGGTCAACTGGTCAGGTACTTAATCCCCCAAACTTAATTGTGAGGAATTTCAATCATTGTACTTCAACCTTTATAACCTGAATGCTTCCCATGCCTCTCCACCAGATCTTGCTCAAGCTATTGATGACTCATTAGATCTACCCCAGAAACTGCCAATCTCTTCAGTTCTGAGATTTCACCTTAATGCATTATGCTCCATGAAAGCAGCTTCTGTTGCAGGTCCAGTTGGCCTCGCTGCCTTATAGTACACAAAATGTTCTGGTGTCCTGGTTCCCAAATTTACCTCTCTTCAATTTGATTATGGATGGTGGGACCTTCGACCCTGCCACAACTACGGCCAAGATTTCGGTCATCTCTAAAGAGGGGAAAGATTCCACCCTTTGCAGTAGCTACCATTCCATCTCACTGTTAAATTTGGACCTTCAGATTTTTGCTAAACTTAATTTGATTCTACCATCCTTGATTCATACAGACCAGGTTGGTTTTATCCTTAGCCAACAGGCTGTGGACAACAGCAGATGGAATGTTGACTTAATTCATTATGTAAAAGAGTGCAGGTTGCCACCACTCTTTCTCTGCCTTGATGCTGACCTTTGACTACCTTGGGTGACCCTTCATGATGAGAGCTCTCGTCTTCTATGGGTTTCAGGGCAAGTTCCTCTTGGATAAAGGGCTGGGGCACTTAAGACAGGGAAGCCTCTATGATGTACTATAACTATAATTTTAGAGAACTATGCAATCAATACTGTTTGCACTATGGTTAAGTGCACACAAATCTTCCTTCACAAGCAGAGTAGTGTGAAGCGGGAAATACCTCCCAAGTGTCCTTGTAGTTAGACCAAACCGTGACTAAGCAGAGTAGTCACCCAACTTCAGGACTGTCCAACCAGAATCAAGACAATTGGCAGACTGTCCTGCTCTCTCCTACATGTTCTTGCAGCTTTCACTACCTGCAGCAGCTGGTGTCTTATATTCAGTTGTTGATTGTCTGCATGCTACAATATTGGTGAAATGTTGGTGCTCTATTTGGAAAAAAGACAGGTACATGAGACAGGTGCATAAAATTTAGAAATCCCCAACGGCCCCTGGCGTAAAATCAATAGCACCCACATTTAATAATTAGGCCTCCCTCCATGCAACCAGCCCCAGCTATTAAATTAAATAAAATGAATACTATTCACATTTAATAAATATACCTATTCCTCTCAAACCAGCCTTGACATTAAATTAATGGTATTTTCATTTAGTAAATAAGCCTACCCCTCCCCCCCACCAAAGAGCCCTAGAAGTAAATTAATAGTATTTATGTTTAATAAGTATACCTATTTCCCACAACCTGCTGTCATTAAACTAATTAAGTAGCCATAACTACACAAATAAATTAATAGCATCTATCATTAAATATTTACCCCCCCCCACCCACACTCTGCTATTAAATAAATAGCCCACATCTCATTCCCCACCCTTCTTTCACGCTTACCTTCTTCCTGCTGTGCTGTGTTGGAGAGGCAGACTCTTCTGTCTGTCTCTCTTGTAGCTCTGTAAACGTGAGACGGCGCACCTGTCATGTACCCCTGTACTTCCCTGATGGTGGCCCTGTGTGTATCCTTAGGCTGGGGTTTAGCCTCTCACACAATGTTCATGATCACTAAAGGATTTGGATTATTTTTGATTATTTTTGTATTATATTGCTTTTAATAAGCAACATTTATACATTTCCATTACAGTACAGTACATTGCAGCCTATAGTCAAAGGTATAAATATTTAGAAAACTATTCATACAATAACTGCTAGAAAAACGACAGCAGATTACATACTGCAGGTACGTCAGCCTGCTTTTGTATGTTGCATTTCACTGATGAATAATAATTGTCATTATTAGCTTTCATTTAACCACTTATGTGCGATACTATTCTTGTTGTTTATAGCACATAATGTTTTCTTCCATCTTCATTTCCCATGAGAAGGTCATGTCATTTTGTGTTTTCAGATATTTTTTTTATTTGACAATTCACTGAGCTTTCCATTCTGCTCTCATTAGAATTCTGCTAGTTATTGTATTTAATACTTAAACATTCTTCTTACCAGAGCAACAGCAAACGGGTCAAACCAACATGAACATCAACGCACACCGACAAAGGAGAGAGTGTGTTACCTAAAGTATAAATGGAATGTACACTATTTGTTTCTAAGATTTTGAGGCATTAGTAAAATTTATTGGCCCTTCCATGCCAACATTTTGAAGTGGTTGCCATTTCTGCACTCTTTTATTGGTAACAACCGTTTTTCTTGGTATGTTCAATCACAGAGCATTACCTGACACAACAACACAATAACTACATATTATGAACTCTGACAGTTTAATGAACCAAATGTACCAGTGGAGTACAGTTTATTGTATTGCACCATAATTATTTTCACCTGTGTTTAAGTTATTTAAGTAGCGCATAAATATTGGGATATTTAAGTAGAAAAATTATTTCTGTTCAGTAAACTTCACTTCATCTGTACAATTTTATTTTATTTTCTGTAGCTGCCACATGTGACCTTGATAAATCTATATGCAAGTGAATTGCAGGCTCTTGAGTGCGTAGGCTTTGCTCTGAGTGTAGGGCCCCAGATGATGCTGTACCAAGCACCCATGGGCGGCTATGTCTATTCTGTAGTTATAACCTTATAGTAACCCACTGAACTGAACAAAGAAGTATGCTGAACAGAACCCTCAATTTGCAGAGCTTAACCCCGATCTGTACAGTACCATCTTTTACACTGTTACCCACAGGGGCTGACTGGGATGGGGGCATGGAAGCATCTGGCTCCTGGACTAGTCCCATAGTGGGTAACTTGGGCTATGTCACTGGGCTACCCGCATTTCATTTTTCTTTTAAATTGTTCCCAATAGGCTGCTGAGCCGAGTCTCCCCCAACCCCTTCCTCCCGGGCCTAAAAATTGCAAGACAGCCCCTGGTTAGCCCCCATAACATAGAGCAGGAGTCAGGGAACTTTTTAACCTTTCACCCCAAAATATATTTAGATACGCCGACCTTACCCCCTTGATTTGAAAGGAAGGAAATCATATATTATTAATTAATGGAATTCAAAATTTTATTGAATCTATTCAAAATTTCTTTGAAAACTTCAACTTCAAAACTTCAGGTTTTGGAGAAATGATGTCGCTTCATTTTTGATACAAGAGCATCAATACTGGGGGATTTTGATGTCAAAGCAATTTGGATACAGTCTTCAGCGTCCAATCAATTTCTCTGCTTTGTTTTTATGTTCGTTAGAGTGGAAAATCCTTGTTGGCAAAGGTAGGTTGTTGCAAAAGGCAGCAACTTTTTGGCTGCCTCCTCGTGTGCAATTTTGAATGTCTTTGCAGCTGTTGACATCCAAAAATGGGACAGATCTGCTTTGTTTTCCAATGCAATACGTGCTTCATTATTGCATCGAAGCTCAAGAAGTGCCTCTGCCAATCCTTGAGGCTCTTCTGGTACTACAGCAATTTCACATTTAAAAGGGTCTACAATCCAACTGACAGCATATGAATCGGCAGCATTACCCCCAGGAATTTCAATTTTTACCCCATTTGGGGTAATTTACCCCTCTTCCCTGACCACTGACATAGAGCGACTTTGTGCCTTACAGTTGTACTTCGAGATGTACTTTGCCTAATTTCACAACAAATCTTCAACCAAAAGTGCTATATGTAATAAAGGAATTCCTAATGTCCCCTCACTCATATGAATAGTAGATTACAATAGATTAATATATAAATGAGCCTAAACCAAACTATATTTTAGGAAAAAAACAGCAAGGTTTTATTAGCTGAAAGGGGTGTTTCTAAATTATTAGGAAGTTGGACTTGATGCAAAACGAATGTAGTTCACATACAGGATGCTTCATTAATGAGTTACTCATTAATGAAGATAATTGCTCATAGAGTTTAATGCCCATGTCTTTCAAGCAGCACATATATAATAAGGGAAAATTGTTTTTCATTGCTATGAGCTCTAAGTGGCCAGACAATGACAGCAGAGGTGAGTAAGTGCGCCCATCACTTCTGCTGTTTCCTGAAATCCTTTGTTTTTGTGTACAGGGAACATAACAATTAGCACGTTTTCTTAAATGTTCCCCACTGTTAGTATCCCAGGCTACAAAAAGAACCTCTGCCCTAATCAGTTTGTCAGGGCCTTGGAGAAATTCTTCAAACACCCTGAGCATGCCCAGAACAAAGTTAAACTGTTGAATAATTTAACACCTTGTGCAAGAACATTGCAAAAGTCACTACCCCCGTCTATGCACCATTGACATTGACTTCATGAAATCGCCTGGGGAATATTAAGCAGCTTCTAACAATCAATCGATTTCAGAATTTCACATTGATACTTTCATCCTACCTGTGCCTATTCTATGTTTGAACTCCTGTTGCTCCTCCATGGCCTGTTTGCAGACCACATCAAGCTCTGGAATATTCACCTCCACTTGTTGATTGTCCACAATCTACTGCTGGTATTCTCTTCGCAGCTTCTAACCTTTAGAGTCCACTTGCCTGTATGACCTCACACTGTTGTATCCTGCAAGTCCAGAAATTGATACAAAGTTGTTTTTTTTATGCATATTCTGACACTATTAAAATGTTTTAAAAGGGGTAAACTTAGGTGGTCACATGGGCCATACCCCCTCCCCATCTTATAGTAAGGACATTTCTGAAAAACAATACATTTATTGTAATAGCAGCAGTCTGGCGTTTGTGATGAGAGATCTGTCAGTACAATATCCAAGTACCACTTGAGCTCTGTACAAGTATAGAGAAGGTACAGCCATGGTGTACGGTTTCTGCTGTTAACTTACATGGGGCAAATGGGGAATTAAATTCCATAGTCCTAATTCCATTCCATGAATGCAGTATTCACACTTTAAATAGAAGGCAGTGCATCATTATTACTTTTTTCATTCATCACATTCAATATTTGCATGCCTGGGATAGGTACTGTTCACTAAGGAGCAGAGTGAAGATGAACAAGAACATTCCTAGACACTTCCATTAGGTATATTAGATCAAGAGCAGAATTGCAGCATCTTTATAGGATAAAGGTTGTTAAATAATGCAATATTTTCATTTAAAGAGTTAAAAAAAGGGTTTGGTGTGGTACACAAGTATTTGGTACTTTCAGACTATACGTTAGTCTTTAGAACATATGTTTTATGTTGAAAGTGTACTGTGAGTGTTTGTAAGCACTGTAGAATAGATTACTTGGTACAAGTAGACCAAGCTACATCATACCACAAATGTCCTAATAACTGTGACAATTTTGTGTAGAGCAATGTAGGAGGCCATTGCAAACACAGATAGGCTTAGTTAATTGTTTATTATTCTATTCACTGCTTTTTATGGCTATTATTATTTTTATACTTTAATTAGCAGGCAAAATTCTCTCCTAAGGACATCAAATGAATACTATAATTTGTTTTGTTTTTCTTGCTTGTTTTTACATTAATTGCACTTATGAAATATTTGATATTTTTGTAATTAATTAATTACCTTTTGTTTTCTATGTTTATACCTTTTCTGTGTATTTTATTTCCTGGAACAGTCCTATACTGAACTCCTTCCACACACACTCAGCTAGCTACACAGAAAATGATCTTGCTGTGCACAAACATAGAGACACCAAGGGCTGGACTGGCCAGCTGGCACTTTTGGCAAATGCCAGAAGGGCCGATGGTCAGTAGGGCCGGTTCGAGCAGTCAGTCAATGCACTGACCGTGCACTGGACGGTCAGTGCGCTGACACTTCCTGGTCACATGTGCCACGCTCAGCCCTGCGCGCGGCACATGTGATGAGTACAGGTCCTGGAAGGCAGCTGAAGAGCGGACAGGAGAGAGCTGAGAAGAAGCTGAGAAGGAGGTAAGTAAACAAAACCGGGGGGTGGGAGAGAACATAAAAGCTGCCAGACAATAACAGGAAGGGGGAGAACATAAAAGCTGCCAGACAACGGGATAATATGATTTTGGCCACTATTGTGTGCCATAATTTCAACTGGGGGCACTATTGTGGCATAATATGATTTTGGGGCACTACTGTGTGGTAAAATATGATTTTGGGGCGCTACTGTGTGGTAAAATATGATTTTGGGGGCACTACTGTGTGGTAAAATAAGATTTTGGGGCACTTCTGTGTGGTATAGTATCAATTGGGGGCATGTACTCAGGCATGAGAGAAGGAGGAGAATGTTAATATAATGTGGGAGGTAGGCTATTAATTTAATGGTGAAATTTTAGGTGGGGGCTAATTATTTAATTAGTCCTATTTTATTTGTGGGGTGATGTGGGTTAATTTTATATTACTACCTAGCAATTTAAGATAGGGTGATTGGACCTTTAATTTAATGATGGGGTGGTTTGGGGGCTATTTATTGAAAGTGGGGCTGTTTGGGGGAAAAAAATGTGAATATGAATTATTTAATGGCAGTGATGGTTGCAGGAAATAGGTATATTTATTAAACGTAAATGGTATTTCATTTTTTGCTGGGGCTGTTTGGAGGGAGGGAAATAGGTTTATTTATCAGCAGCAGCTATTTATATTAAATGTGAATACTAGTATTTAAATGTTGGGGCTGGAGGGAGGCCTAATTATAAAACATGGGTTGTATTGATTAAACACCAGGGCTGGTTGGAGTTTTCTAAATTGCATGTACCCAATTTTTTTCCAAATAGGGCCTCCAGCATTCCAGTATCCAGACAAGCAGCAACTGAACTAAAGACACCAGGAGCCAGAGGTGGTGAAACTAACAAGACAGGTAGGAGAGAGCAGGACAGTCTGCCAACTGTACTGAATCTGGTGGAGAAGTCCCGAAATTTGGTGACTGTCTCGTTAAGTGAGATTTGGGCCGACTACAAGGACAGTTGGGAGGTTTGTCCCGCTTCACACTGTACTGCTTGTGAAGGCAGAGCTGCGTGCAACTAACAGTATTGCACACAGTATTGCCTGTGTATTTGTCTAACATTTGTCTAAAATGATAGCCATGTTACATAATAGGGGCTTCCTGTCTTAAATACCCCAGGCCCCCAAGCGTTAATCTAGCTCTGGTTAGCAGGAGGGAGCGGATAGCTGCTCCAAGTCTCTGGATAGGACACAGCCTGCAGAGCAAGCCGAGGAGCTCTAAGTCTCACATGATTTGGTAATCTTGTGAGACTAAGAGCTTCCCTGCTCACTCTACAGGAAGTTCCCACCTTGATGGATTTCAGCAGCACCAGAAGCATAGATAAGTACAGTGGGTTGTCATAATGTGCCTCAGGGGTGGCGTGATAAATGTAATGTTTTATTTTAATGAATGTATCATTGCCCCATGTTGGCCACACCCACAACACAATGTGGTCACGCCTTTTTCGGTGCCGCCGCGCAGGCCCACCTTGGTTTCTTTCCTGCTGGAACTGAGGTGGGCCTGTGGACTATAAATGCCAGGGCTGATTTTTAGTCCCAGTCCGGCCCTGGAGACACCCATCACAGTTTTGGTTCCAAGAGAGCCTACATGAAAGCGTGAGTAGTTCTGCAGCTGACATAGCAAAATACTCTTTGGTGAAAATAAAACAGTTACTATGACAGAAAAGGCTGTCTGAAGTTTAGAAGTGAGATTGCCGTTCTCACGTTAATAGTAAATAGAGATGGGCGGGCTCAGTTCCCCGAGAACCGAACCCGTCCGAACTTGAAGTATCCGAGTACCGAGCGGAGCAGGCTTGGTACTCTCACGCCTATTCGAAATCGAGGCAAAACATCATTGTGACATCATTGGATCTCGGAGCTCAATTCTCACAATGTTTGAAATGCATAAATATCCACCTCCACAGCAATCCAGCACCATTTGACAGAGGGAGAGAGAAGGGTTAGGTTGCAGCATTAGAGCAGGGAGAGAACAGTTATTACAGCACTTATTACAGCACTTATTACAGCAGGAAGAGAGGAGAATAGAGGAGGCATTTTTGCAAATATTACCAACTGTTTGGGGTGTTATATTCCCTCCTCAAGAAACTATTTTCTGCCTGCAGAAATAGTATTATACCGCAAGTATATATTTTGGAATATGCACTACAAGTGCTTGGGTTGTGACATATTGCCCTGTTTCCAAAAAGCTATTTTCTGGTGCTGAAATTATTATATACCAGCACTATATATTTCTGAATTTGCACTAAACTGCCTTTTATGCTATGAATTTTGATCAATCTATTTAGTGCGTTGTCTGGCACCCTGGATTGGTGTGTGTCTGATAAAAGCACACATCCCGGGGGGCAGCACTCGTTGACATTTATTAGCTGTAAAATTACCTCACTTATCCAAGAAACAGGTGGAGCAGGTAATTATGTTATTTTAGGCTAAAAAAAATTTTTTTTTTTAGCAAATTGCAAAATATAACCAACCAAAATCAAAACCAAAACACGCAAGGGCGGTTTTGCCAAAACCAAAACCAAAACCAAAACCAAAACACAAAGCTAATCCAGATCCAAAACCAAAACCAAAACCAAAACACGGGGGTCATTGAGCATCTCTAGTAGTAAGTTGCATCTGAGTTGTTCTGGCTACCATGGAAAGGTAAGACAATCATTTTCATAACATATTTCCAATATCTCTTTAGCCACCCAGTCTAAATATTTTTTTGGGTGTAATGTTGATGATTTCGAAGTTTATATTTGACAACTGCATTTATGTACATCACAATTAATCATGTAGAAAAATCTAAATATGTACCCATTTCTGTACTTATATTTTCTATTAATTCTCCCTACCCAAATCATGTCAAGGTACCTGTCATACAACAATAAAACACAAATCCCAGCGCTGAAAACTGAATTGCCATCTACTCGTGTTTAAACTTTAAATGAGTAAAAATACATATTTTATTAAAACAATTCTAAAACATATAATGATTCCACCAGTACCTATAAAAATAGAAAATCCTATAATAACATATCTACTGAATCTTGATTGGTATCTTAATTGAACTCTAAGCGCAATTGATAATTTAGTGTTATTCTGATAATAATTATTTTGTCACACTCATTTTTGCAAATGGACGTAGTCTGTAATATCAATGTCTCAATCTTGATCTTTCAAAGTTTGAACTAGTAACATATTTGACGAAGATATAAAAAATTCAGAAAAGGACACAAAATAAATATAGATTTAATCTATACACATCAAAGCATAAACAGCAACTAAATTAAAAATATAACCTATACTAAATATAATCATTAGGATATATATTTCTGCTTTAACTTTATGTCCCCATTTACGTTAGTATATTGATTACTTCAGCTTCAGGGAATGCATTCTGCATAGTAAACAGTACATATGAAATAATAAGAATAACTAACCACTAATTCAAGGATGGCAGTTTTAAACTAAATAGTTATTTAGATTTTATTACATCAGGACTGTCTGGCAAATATTCATTTTCACTGCTTATCTTACTGTTGCACATATGATCAATTTACGGTCCACATTGTAAGACACCTAGATTTAACATATTTACCTGTAAAATCAGTGAGGAATGGTCTTAATGTTTAAAGTTGCTGCTATAAGTAAGATTAGTATCTGAGCCAGAGTTTATGTAGGTCACATGTCATTTTCCAGGCTCCCAATTCTCATAGGCCCAGACCTATGGTAGTTGTACTTCAGGATCATACTGCTAAGGAGGAAATATGTAGATTTTTAACTCAGTTTTTCCATTACCAGCCCAGTGTCCATTCGAGGGGAAATATTAATTGTGGTGAGTAGTGGTGTTCACCCATTGGGCAAATCACTGGAGGGTAGAGAGGAACTACTTGTACCCAACTGTCCTGGGTCTCTTCAATCCTGGAAGTGTGCAGGTTCCCACTGCAGCACAGGCTCATCATAGACACAGTGTATTGCCCAGGAGGAAACATTCTGAATTAAGAATAAGTTCCAAACTCGATACCTGTGGTCAAGATCCAACATTTATTATAGCCATGGACAAAGAATCAGCTAATCCAGCTAAACCCCTGTATCCTGACAAAGTTGTATTTCAGTTTTGCAGTAAGTGACTTTGTTGGTTTTTATAATGTCATTTGGTGGTATGTTGTCCTGTTGGTTTGCTGTTTTTATTTTACAGTTATTAGTTATTGTCTTGGCATCCAGTAGTGATGCTTTAGTTTTCAGAAATGTTATCACATATTACACATTTTTATGACTTTCTCTAATTGTTGCAATGTACCATTATGACTAATTTTGATTAAAGTTGACATCTTGTGTAAGGTGTAATGGATAATCTTGTTCCATTGCTGATGTGGGCACAGTTATTATATTTTAAATATTTTGTCATTGGGTCTCAGCCTGGAGTTTGAGGAATAGGTTTCTTTGTGTGCGTGGTACTGGAACTGGGTTCTTTATACCAGTGCATTTCTTTGTGCAATTACATTGAGTAGGGTTTTCTGGATAACTATTTAAGTACTTAAGATCATACCCAAAATATACTAATTTAAATGTAAATTGTACACCTGCTTTCAGCATGCTGCCCCTGGTATTCGCTTCCTCATTAAAGTTTATAGCACTGCTTCCCACAGTGATTGTAAGAGGAGCTACTTGGTGATCATAATGAACAATAGCAGGATTTACTTATTTCCTGTCTTGCTTTCTATACCACCTATGTCAGAAAATCTCCTGCTTGGGCTTTACAGATTAAATTTATTTCATGCAAATCTGATAATACTAGTGCCAGTACCACAGCATGTCATTCACACCATTTTCACTCAACACATGCATCTATAATTAAAACAATGATATAGATGGTGGGGATATTGTAGTGCAACCACCACACCGCGAGGGGTGCTGGATATACTTGCTTCATCTGTGGTGCAGACAGATGGCTACAAAAAGTTAAATAGTTAAAAGGTAAAACTTAATACTGCAACTAAATACTTGATAAATTGGCTTCCCAATGCATGAGCATGGAGAAGCAATCGGTCGATTTTTAACGCAGTTCATAGAACTGTTTTTATGGGTGGTAACACTTTGTTATATAGAGTGAAGCAAATATTTTTATTGCCAGCAAAACATACACTTTTGTCATCAATGGGGTATTTTGAGCTTTAAGAAATCGTCCCCTTAAGCTGGTGAGCAAGACATTTACTCTTCACATCTAGTTTTAGTGACATGTAACGTCTTTTTCAGTAAAGCACATTTTTGTAAGCCAGGAGAGACCCAGGTGCATAGAACCTAGGAACTCTGCCAAATGGAGGAATAGGCAACTTTTGTCTAGGCTGCCTGTGGTCTCCAATGTTCCAGGCATTGTGGGCAGAGCTGGGACATTCATTAAAAGTAGGCATTGAAACATTATGAAATTCTTTCTTAATTTTAAACAGCACAGGCATTGATTTGAAATAAAGTGGACAAGCTCCTCTTTATTCCTGAGTTACCTTTTAGGTTTTTCTATGTTATAGTAAAAATATACATGTACCTTTTTAATATAGAAAAAAACACACAACTTAATAATTGATAAGAAAATGTTAATAGTAATGTATTTTTTTATGCTAAATGTATTATTCATTCTTTTAATTTTCAGATTTTTTTTTATAAATTGGTTTTAAGTTACATAGACCTTTATATTGTTGTCATGTATCTGAGTGCACACATTGTACCCATCTATGTGTTAGCTAATACATCTACCACTCCTACACTGAGATAATATTCTACTTTCAATCACTACCAGTCTAAGTTTAGGAACTGACATAAACCTTAAACATGGAACTGTATCAACAATGCTTTCTAAATGCAAGCTTGGTAAATGAATTATAATAATAAAACTCTCACTGCTTAATCATTATGATTTACTGCAGCTTTTGGAAGCATGTACTTACAGAAATGCCAGTTAATGGTCATACACTATATCCTTCAAAGGATAGATACTGGTCCCTTTTTCAGAATGCTGAGAAAGCACAAATTCCTAAATAAAAATGTATGAACAAAGTTGTTTAAAATTATTTAGTTTAGCTGCACTTACTGTACATACCCACAAATTACTAAGACAGCTATTTCTTCTCATGTTTCCAAAAGTAGGTCAGCATTCTTTGATGCTCCTTGTATCTAATTGAATTTACAACTCTTTTTATAATTCCACCCTTTCTACTAGGCCAGTTTTGGCCTGTGCTCTACGCATGTGCTATGAGGAGTGAGCACTATACTATATACCCTAATACCTAACTATTGTAAAATAATGAAATAATGTCCCTTTGGACAAACAAACCCTTGGTATCTGAAACCGTGGTCTTCCAAATCCCTATACTTTAAAATCAGGACTTTTTTGGTTTGCTAGATTGCTATGGTTTCCGAGTGCTGCTGGTGACTCATCTGGCACTCTTTAGAACCTGTAAGGTGGCATTAGTTGCATTTACCCCTCTCAAATGGAAAGGGAAGATGGGGATTAGTAATACTATGGGTATTTTTCTGTAAAGAGAAATATAAAATCATAGTATGGTGGCCTAGTGGTTAGCACTTCTGCCTCACAGTGCTGGGGTCATGAGTTCGATTCCCGACCATGGCCTTACCTGTGTGGAGTTTGTATGTTCTCCCTGTGTCTGTGTGGGTTTCCTCTGGGTGCTCCGGTTTCCTCCCACACTCCAAAAACATACTGGTAGGTTAATTGGCTGCTACCAAATTGACCCTAGTCTCTGTCTGTCTGTCTGTGTCTGTGTGTGTGTGTATGTTAGGGAAGTTAGACTGTAAGCTCCAATGGGGGAGAGACTGATGTGAATGAGTTCTCTGTACAGTGCTGCGGAATTAGTGGCGCTATATAAATAACTGATGATGATGATGATGAATTCCCGACCATGGCCTTATTTGTGTGGAGTTTGTATGTTCTCCATGTGTTTGTGTGGGTTTCCTCCGGGTGCTCTGGTTTCCTCCCACAACCCAAAAACATAATAGTAGGTTAATCCTCGTCTCTCCCTCTGTGTGTATGTTAAGGAATTTAGACTGTAAGGTCTATCGGGGCAGGGACTGATGTGAGTGTGTTCTCTGTACAGCGCTGCGGAATTAGTGGCGCTATAAAAATAGCTGATGATGATATTTAAAATATAAACATAAAACTTTTAATCGAATATGATAGTTCTTTATTGTCGTTCATTTCAGGTACTGAATATGAATCTCAGAATATATTAATCCATAATTACATAGTTAATTCAGCTGGGGTTACACTCTTTTCTTGCGTTCTGAAGCACTTCTCATGTGACAATCATTGCAGAATTAAATAATTCTGTGACTGAAGGAGCATGGCGTTGCAAGATGAATGTATGATACCAGCCTAATAATAGCAGATGAATGTTCTTATTTGGGGTGTAGTCCTATTTTATTCTGTATAGATGTTTGATGTAAGAACTAGTAAAACTGAACCAAAATTAGCCCACTGGAAAGAGTAAGTCTAGTTTGGCATGTGAAGATGATTTGTGCTAGGTTGGTAAATATCAATTCATTGTTAGATACAATTCTGTAGTGGGTATTTATGGACTATATGTATGTGATATACATTTTTATCATTTGTAGAGAACGAAGAGCTACATGGAAAGGTTTTACTGAAGTTGTAACACAGATTTGTGTGTGGTATTGTAGCTTGTAGATTTCAGTTAGTGTCAGTGGTGGATAAAGATTATATGGGGCACTGTATATACACAATGAGCCCCCCATGCACTGCAGGTGTGTAGCACACCGCCTAACGTGCTTTTTACATGTAGTCATTATGACTCTCCATCTCCCTTTGTAGCACATTATGCCTCCTCCCTTACCTTGTCATAGTGTCAGACAATTAAAGAACCCCTGATTTCATGTCATGAAGCCACATTGTTTCTTATTAAAAACATAATTGATTATTACATTTGCTGCGCCTTATAGCCAGAATGGTTGTTGTAACTGTTCTAAGTAAGAATATACAACAATAGCATGTAACATGGCACACCAAAGACAGTCTGAAGGGCCAGGTACAGGCCCAATGCTGCCAGCTCTTTTGTGTCAAACGGAAACACAATTAGAAGCATCACATAAAATTTAAAGGAAAATTAAGGTTTGGAGCCCAGTCAAAGAGATAAGAGAAAGCTAAAACCAAGTTAGGCAAATATTTTTGTACATCCATATCAATTTTATTTATCTACTTATACTGCTACCCTGCCAGCAATTCAAAGCAAATGAGCAAGTGCCACAGCAAGTGCAACAGAACATACAAGACATGATCTCTTGTTCCATTTAAGCTGTTAGTCTTATTGCCTGACACTTCCCTATTACTCTCTTGTCTAATAGAGAATGTCACTTAAGGCGCCTGATTCTTTAATAAAATTAATAAACAAAATGAGTAACTTTGCACCTTGGCAAAACCAATTTGTATTGGAGGGGGAGCTAAATTTAAAATGTGGGCACAGATTTATAGCTGGGGTAGGGCATGTCCTAGATCAACTCTAAGTTTCAGTTTAAAAATAAAGCTAGCAAGCATTTGTGTGTTACATGAAAAAACAGCCAGTATTCAACTTATGTGCAAAATAATAAACTTATATGCACCCCTTGCATTGTAGCATGGTTTGCCCAGGAGAAAACTTACTCATTTTTTTTTTTGCCCCACTTTCCATAACGAATAAGACCCAAAAAGTAGCACAACAGAATACGTTTAATTTAGCACTATTTCCCATTTGTCTTGATTATTTTGTGTACCCATTGTACTTTATGGTATCCGTCCTCCATCCAGAGCCAGAAAAAGCTACATTCACAGAAGATGCCAGATTGTCATGTAAATCAGAGCAGGATGGAATAAAATCAGAGCACGCATTGTGGAATAAAAGTGTGTTAGACTTTGCTTCTGGGACACTTGTATACAATACAAAGAGATGGCATTTCCTGTGAGCACACATATTATGAAATGACTTTAGAATGTATCATTGGAATCTTTAAGTGGTCGCTATAAACAAAATTCCGGATATTGTAAGTTATAGTTTCAGCTCCTACCATATGTAATGTTTACACCCACATTTTTTGTGCGTAGATGGAAAGGACTCAATGACATAACCTCAGTGTAAAAGAAGAAAATTGTTTCTATATATGATCAAATTTACTAAATTATGAGACACAAGAAAATCCAGATAATTTTAGACCTGTACAGAAATATATACAGAGTTTTTCCATATACGCTCTATAAAAAGCACGTTCTACACAATAAGAAACAGTCATTTACATTATTGTTACAAGTAAACTATTTCCATGAGGCTTCTTCTTTCCTTCTAAATTGCACATTTCAAATTTATCATGTAAAATAAGAGCTATCCCAGGTTTGGTGGTGTCAGTGACTGTTTCACAGTAGTGTGCTTCCTATTGACTAATTAGCTTGTATCACATGGATATCTCATGGTGGGTTCACTGCACATTTTAGAGTCATCCAGCTGAAACGCTGCAATGATATGATAAGCAGGTCTGATTCACAAAAATCTGACAGATCCAATTGTTTGGGGTTCATAGCAGTGGTCGAAGTGGAAATTTAGAAGTGGCGGTATGAAAAATGTAATGGACATGTAAGTGAATGGAATTTGATAGGTTTACAATGAAGGCATTAGTAGAAGTGGCGGTATGGCATATCACCGTATAAAACCCGACTTCAACCTCTGGTTCAGAGTCAAACCAAGTCATGACTCGGTTGCTCCCATCAAATTTGGATCTGAAAGTGAGGCAAGACTTCATTTTCGTTAAAATTGCGGATCTCTCGATTGTGATCTTCTATATATAGCAATAAGTAGTTTTTGCTTTTAAAATCCATGTGTTTGAATTAGAGATGAGCGGGCTTGGATTGCGCTAATCCGAGCCCACCCGAACAATGCGGACCCGACGGGATCCGAGCACTGTTCAGGTATTTCCGGCGAAAAAAAAAAACGAAACAGAGGCTATGACGTCCAAGTCTCGCATCGGATCTTGCGAGACTCGGATGTCATAAATTCCCCGCTTGCGGCCGCCATTTTCATTCGGGCTCAGATCAGGGAAGGTTGTAGTAGTGGTGCTCCTGTGTCCTGTCTGTGTCCTGTCACTCTGTCCTGCTAATCCAGTGGTTACTTTGTGGTGTGCTCTGTCCTGCTGATCAGTCTAGTGGTGCTGTGTCCTGTGCTCTGACCTGCTGAGTCCAGTGGTGCTGTGTCCTGTGCTCTGTCCTGTTAAGTCCATTGTCATTTAAAATTTATTAAAAAATTATAAAAAAAATAAAATAAAAATTAAAAAAAATTATATAAAAATAATTTAAAAAAAATATAAAAAAATTATAAAAAAAGTATTAAAAATTTTCTACTACAATATATAAATACGTTCATTGTTCCTGCAGTAAAGAAATATTAGTACTGCAATATTACACTACGTTTACTGTTCCTGCAGTCAAAAATATTAGTACTGCAATATATAAATACGTTCATTGTTCCTGCAGTCAAGAAATATTAGTACTGCAATATTACACTACGTTTACTGTTCCTGCAGTCAAAAATATTAGTACTGCAATATATAAAAATACGTTCACTGTTCCTGCAGTCCAGAAATATTAGTACTGCAATATATAAATACGTTCACTGTTCCTGCAGTCCAGAAATATTAGTACTGCAATATATAAATACGTTCCGTGTTCCTGCAGTCCAGAAATATTATTACTGCAATATATAAAAATACGTTCACTTTTTCTGCAGTCCAGAAATATTAGTACTGCAATATATAAATACGTTCACTGTTCCTGCAGTCCAGAAATATTAGTACTGCAATATATAAATACGTTCACTGTTCCTGCAGTCAAGAAATATTAGTACTGCAATATTACACTACGTTCACTGTTCCTGCAGTCAAAAATATCAGTACTGCAATATATAAAAATACGTTCACTGTTCCTGCAGTCCAGAAATATTAGTACTGCAATATAAAAATACGTTCACTGTTCCTGCAGTCCAGAAATATTAGTACTGCAATATATAAATACGTTCAGTGTTCCTGCAGTCAAGAAATATTAGTACTGCAATATATAAAAATACGTTCACTTTTCCTGCAGTCCAGAAATATTAGTACTGCAATATATAAATACGTTCACTGTTCCTGCAGTCCAGAAATATTAGTACTGCAATATATAAATACGTTCATTGTTCCTGCAGTCAAGAAATATTAGTACTGCAATATTACACTATGTTTACTGTTCCTGCAGTCAAAAATATTAGTACTGCAATATATAAAAATACGTTCACTGTTCCTGCAGTCCAGAAATATTAGTACTGCAATATATAAATACGTTCACTGTTCCTGCAGTCCAGAAATATTAGTACTGCAATATATAAATATGTTCCGTGTTCCTATAGTCCAGAAATATTATTACTACAATATATAAAAATACGTTCACTTTTTCTGCAGTCCAGAAATATTAGTACTGCAATATATAAATACGTTCACTGTTCCTGCAGTCCAGAAATATTAGTACTGCAATATATAAATACGTTCACTGTTCCTGCAGTCAAGAAATATTAGTACTGCAATATTACACTACGTTCACTGTTCCTGCAGTCAAAAATATCAGTACTGCAATATATAAAAATACGTTCACTGTTCCTGCAGTCCAGAAATATTAGTACTGCAATATAAAAATACGTTTACTGTTCCTGCAGTCCAGAAATATTAGTACTGCAATATATAAATACGTTCAGTGTTCCTGCAGTCAAGAAATATTAGTACTGCAATATTACACTACGTTTACTGTTCCTGCAGTCAAAAATATTAGTACTGCAATATATAAAAATACGTTCACTGTTCCTGCAGTCCAGAAATATTAGTACTGCAATATATAAATAAGTTCACTGTTCCTGCAGTCCAGAAATATTAGTACTGCAATATATAAATACGTTCACTGTTCCTGCAGTCCAGAAATATTGGTACTGCAATATTTTACTACGTTCACTGTTCCTGCAGTCCAGAAATATTAGTACCAGAGATTAAACTATAATGGAGTACAAAAATTTGGAGGATAAAGAAGGGAAAGATCAAGAACCACTTCCTCCTAATGCTGAAGCTGCTGCCACTAGTCATGACATAGACGATGAAATGCCATCAACGTCGTCTGCCAAGGGCGATGCCCAATCTCCTAGTAGAGGGCATGTAAAATCCAAAAAGCCAAAGTTCACTAAAATTAGCAAAAAAAGAAAATTGAAATCATCTGAGGAGAAATGTAAACTTGCCAATATGCCATTTACGACACGGAGTGGCAAGGAACGGCTTAGGCCCTGGCCCGTGTTCATGACTAGTGGTTCAGCTTCACCCAAGGATCTAAGCCCTCCTCCTCCCTCACCCCTCTAAAAAATTTAAGAGAGTTAAGCTGTCATCAACAACACAGCAAACAACTCTGCCTTCTAAAGAGATGGCATCACAAATCCCCAAGGCGAGTCCAAGGGTGTTGGTGGATGCGAAGCCTGACTTTCCCATCACTGTACGGGAAGAGGTGGCTCGTTCCACCATTTGCAGCACGCCCTCTGCATATGCTGGAAGGATCACCCACAGTGCAGTTACAGATTTGGCTAATGAAGGTGTCAATGTTGTACCCCGGGAGGAGGATATTGATGTAGCTGGCGCTGAGGAGGAACTTGAAGAGGAGGATGCTGATGTAGTTATCTTAAATGAGGCACCAGGGGGGGAAACAGTTGTTGTCCATGGGAAGAAAAAGCCCATCGTCATGCTTGGGCAGAAGACCAAGAAATCCACCTCTTCAGTCTGGAATTATTTCTATCCCAATCCGGACAACAAATGTATGGCCATATGTACCTTATGTAAGGCTCAAATAAGCAGGGGTAAGGATCTTGGCCACCTAGGGACATCCTCCCTTATACGTCACCTGAAGAACCTTCATAATTTAATGTTTAGTTCAGGACCTGTGGCTAGAACCGTCAGCAGTCCAGGGACACCTAAATCCCTTGGTCCTGTTGTATCCACACCAGCAACACCCTCCTCGTCAATTTTCTCCACGATCTCGATCAGAGATAGTCCTGCAGTCCAGAAATATTAGTACCAGAGATTAAACTACATTCACTGTTCCTGCAGTCCAGAAATATTAGTACCAGAGATTAAACTATGTTCACTGTTCCTGCAGTCCAGAAATATTAGTACCAGAGATTAAACTACGTTCACTGTTCCTGCAGTCCAGAAATATTAGTACCAGAGATTAAACTACGTTCACTGTTCCTGATTGGTTTGTTAAAGTGCGAATGTCCTATTTCAACAACATCAGGGTGGGTGGGAGGGTCCAAGGACAATTCCATCTTGCACCTCTAGCAAACTCTTGCAAACTGCCATCCTGTCTGCCACTGCAGTGCCACTCCTAGATGGGCCACGTGTTTGTGCCGCCCACTTGTGTCGCTTAGCTTAGACATCCAGCTACCTCGGTGAAACCTTTTGGACTAAAAACAATATCGTGAGGTGTGAGGTGTTCACAATAGACTGGAAATTAGTGGAAATGAATGTTATTGAGGTTAATAATAGTGTAGGAGTGAAAAAAAAACACTTTCTATGCTTTTTTTTAAAAAAAATCAGAACCCAAAACCCAAAATCAGAACCAAAACCTTTCATGGGGTGTTTTGGCAAAACAAATCAGAACCCAAAACCTCAAGCTAATCAGAACCCAAAACCCAAAACACCAAAAGTGGCCGGTGCACACCCCTAGTTTGAATCTGAAGGCTATTGTGTGAGTGGCAGTATCATATCTGTACTAGCAAGTATCCAAAAGACAGGATAATGCGTTTGACAGCACAGCCCCCAAAACACAAAGCATTTTTTAAATGAACCAATTGTATTAAATTGAATGCTATTGTGGAGCCGTGTCTGAATTGCATTGCCTACTTCCCCTATCATATTGGGCATTCTCTTGCTGTGATGGCACCCAAAGTAAAAAAAAAAATGGGGGGGCGATGTGTTTATACTCACTCTTCTGCTCTTCACGGAGCCAAGCACATACATAGCAAATCCCTGTTTGAGGTATCAGCTCCACTGTGATAATTATTCTAATTCTTAAGAAATATCATAGTGCAATTGAGATCCCAAACTAAACTAAAGTTCATTGAGTATGCGTCGCCACTCCCCCACTTATGTGCTGGGCCGCATAGCAGTCAAATGAACATCTATGGTGGTAATTATGACCCTGCTTTTTAGATACTGTGATAATTTTTGGAATATTTGCACAATGTTCTACCACCAAAAAAAAGAAATATTTATGCCTATTCTAATTTAATCTCTAATGGATCTCTGCAACCTTTTATTTACTGGCCTTACATTTTTGCTTATGTATGTCTGCTAAGATAAACAAAAATGACCATTTTAGGTAGACTATGTTAATTATATTAATTACTAGCTAATTATGTTGAAGGGGATGTGGATGTATTGAATATCTGCAGCTATAGTGGGACAGGGAGCATAGATGGACAAAAATTCATGTTTGGCCTTAAGACCAAAATGTTATTCAAACTGATCTTAAGAAAATTGTTTCATCTCAGACCACTGTCAATTCTAGGTGTCACCTGCAATGATTGTATAGCTAATATCAAGAGACTTCCCCACACCTGTAAGCAATTTGTTGTCCTTGTTTCAAAGCCTAAGCTAAAATGTATTCACAAACTTTTAAATGTATTATGTTTAAACGTAGAAGATTATTAAATGGAATAAACAAAATTGCCTGTTTAAAGAAAACACCTTAATGCCCTTTGGAGTTAAAAATTCCTAATCATTAGCAGACAGGATAATCTTGTGCTGACTCACCATGAGATGAATGTTATTCAAATTGAATGTCATGGATAAATAAGTAAATAAGTAATAAAAATAAGTTCAGCTCAAGGGCAGACTTCAACTAGATCCTGGGACAGTCCAGCCAACTCTTATTTTTTCATTATTCTAATAAAATGTAGGAACACATGTTTCTACCACACAAGAGGATATAGAGCAAACAAAAAGGAAATGAATGCACACTCTTTGCAACAAATAAATTATAGGAAAATATATTATGTAATAGAGCAAGATAAAATAAATACAGTCTCCTTAAAATCATTTACCCGAAGTCATGTGACCAACCTGCATGTATTAAATGTTCACTTAGAAAATATTGAGTCGAATGTCATCATATACTGCAAACATAACATTGTATTCCACAAACAGGCACTAAATCTATTTTTGAAGTGCACAGGATGCGCACCACAAATTGCATTTTTTGCGTAGCTGCACATAGATGGTTTTCCTTGAGCACATCAAGATGAATGTCTGCCAAAGCCTGATTACGGGTTCAGGCCTTCCTAGGCTAATATGCAAAAGTGCCTTGTCACCTTCCAGGCCAGGCTAAAGGTAAAAACAAACTTGTCCTTAATTTCAAATCCAGCTGCCTTCACCCCACCAACAATGTTTACATTTGCATGTTTTAAAAAAAACACAGCAAAAACAATAAAAGAGAATTTCTCCCTTAATGAGCGCTTCCTGTACAATGCAGCCAGTGAAACAACAAGAGTGCCACTTAACTCAGATAATAGTAATAGTTAGAACAAAGAAATACTATGTTCATCCCAGGCGCAAAGGCAAAACACTTATAAAAATGTAATGCTCAATAATCAAAGTTATTACATTCAAGTATAGTCCGTTCTTAAAACCCTTTTCAACATTTTCTTTGTTCGTTTTAAATATAGTTTCTGTTCTTCTTTTCAAATAGAGGATCTCTCACAGGTCGGCAACAATGGAGTAACTACGTAAATCATGGAGAAAAAAGTGAGAATGTAATATTGAGAAGTGTGTCCATTAGACTAAACGCAGTTAAAATCATGCGAGTGAGTGACTTGCCAAATAACCTATGATCTGTGGATTCCTGGAATTTCAGCCAATGGGAGCAGGAAGGGGTTGGGACTTATACACAGTTATAAGTCAGTGCTCAGAGGTTACAGTTCTTCCTGCTTCCGGATTCCTCCCGCCCCCCCTGCTATTTCTGAGGTAATTTTTAATTGTAGTCGGTTAGAGTAGGAGAGCAGTGCAGTCTGTAACTGTGCATATGGTGCTCGGGTGATCTTGTCATAAGTCACTACCCCTCTGTGGTTATGGTGTCATACCATGGTTGGTCCGTATGTTAGGAGGACCATTGGGCCAGTTTTGTATGGTTTATACTGGCGGAGTTAATAGAGGGCGTAGTCTTGCCGTTGGACTTGATCTTAGCACCGGCCAATAGATAAGGTATGATCCTGGGTTGGTGGTACTATGGTCTGAACTTTCCACCTTTATTGGTTTTGCGTTCCTGACTGCCCTGCTCTCGTCCACCTTACAGTCCTATTAGTTTAAATATAAATAAATACCGTCATTCATTCCAACTTTAATTTGGTGTCTGTGTCGTTATTTGGTTTGGTAAAAGGTTATGTCACAGGTGTGTTATTTGGGGAAACTTCCCCGCTATGCATTTTAGTGTAATATTTCCAATAAACTCGGAAAACCCAATATGTATATAGAAAACTTCTTTTTTTATAAGTGGATGTAGGATATTATCATTAACACCATGTGAAATCAATGATAAACAGGGTAACAGAACCCCTTTGAAAGTTTTCTATATGGCACGCATTAGACCCCATTGAACCAATGAACAAAAAATCATGTAAATAATGGGCCACACCCCGAAGCCCTGTACCAGAAACTATACACCAATGAAGAAAGAGATAAAGCACTCAAAATGACCCATGACACTGAGCATCCCATAGGCCAGCATTTTTCCTTATCAGGCAAACGAAAATGTTATTTATTCACAGACATACTAGGAGGATGGTGCAAATGTTGTATAAGCCTGAACATACCCGGTTCTTTTATGGGTACTATCCCCACTGGTGATAAAACCAAATCCGGCAAAAGGAAGTGATAAAAAGGGGCAACACATTCTACTCAAACTCACTTCCTTGGAAACTTTCTCCTGAACTACCCATGGTATTTACCGGGCTGACTTTAAATACAAAGGAGAACCAACCTGAACATGCCTACTTACAGGCAGCTTAAAGCAGTTTAAAAAACCATCCCATAAAAACTGTGCAGCTTGACTATTGGGATACCACCCCAACCATTTGTGTAGTTCTGACACCACAGGGGAAAAGGTTTTAGGTAGCAGGAGTCCCTGTACTGGGGTGCTTGTTGTTAGTAGGGCCTGGGAACCTAGTGCAGTCCTTTCTGGAATGTCCTCCAGTGCATGAGGAACATCCATGCATGAATCTACAGGAAGATTCCCTGTCGCAATGCTCTCCATTAAAGGCAAAGCATTTCCCATGAAACTGAAACCCTGTCTTCCAGAACTTTGTCGCTGCCTCAGAGCACCTCCATCATGCATACCAGCCTGAGGCTGTGTCACTTCCAGCCAAATTTCAACATCCTTGCAACTCAAGTTCATCACTTGCAAACCATCTTGTTTTTTGCAAAAGGATTATCATTTCCACATAATACCTTTAGAGCGCATGTACATCCAATGTACTAAATAGATGTACTTCACCAAATTCATATGCTCCTCAGATCTCGTTTCCAAATAACAAGCAGCGAATACCAGCATGTCTTCTACTCAAATAGCAAAACTTCAATATACATCTTCTCCAATGCCTGAGCATGTTCTAGCAGCAGACAATGCAGCTTTAGCCTTGTCAGTAATGGCAAACATGTCCATGAACGGTGGTAATTGTTTTCACGATTACCACAATTCTGACACCGAGGAGTCCTACAACTAAAATCCGAATTTCTGAAAAAAGATTTCAATATAAACAGACTTACCTCAAAAGCGACGCTGCAGATCTCTGATCGCACCAGCATGACGACCGCAAGTTATTCCGAATGGTGAGCTCTCCGGCGCTACACTTTCACAACATTGTGACCTCTATGAATGTTAATTTAAAGCGGCAAAGTCGGGTTAAGTGTTTAAACACTTAACATGCGGAGTCTCGACATTGTCGCTTTAAATTAACATTCATAGAGGTCGTGATGACTTATAGACCATGAGTGGTTGATGACACATGTATAATGAATCCCCATTTAGGCTTCCAGAAGGAAAACAGAGGGCAGAGCGGTGCCTCCACTGTAGATGGACCAGCATCCCCATTCTCCATAGCAGTCGCATGGGCTGCTCTGAAAGTAGTTTCCCTACTTAGTGTGTCTATGTGGACCTGCCAACTATCATGGTCCCACTGTGTGATTTACACTGTTCAATTGGAAAAACTAAGTTACACTTCTAGGGTCCACCATTTATAGCCCTGATGTATATAATACTGTATATATATATATATATATATATATATATATATATATATACATATATATATATATATATATGTCACGGTTGGCTTACTGGAAATAGATCCCTAGGCCCTGCTGAACATGGCTTGGCCCACCCACAGGCACGGAGTCTAACAGGCAGGTGGGTTTCACCAGGAACCCCCGCATGGAGTTATGGTCTTAGCGGCACCAAACCTGCAGATTGCGGCCCCATGGCTGGGTGAACAGCAGAACGGTGTGGAGGAGCCAGGTGAAGCGGGTAGAGACAATGGAGCCCACAGGTAAGTGGCGTAGATGTAGGAACAATTAAAACAAGGCTGATGGTCAGCAGCCAATGAAGCACTAGAAGAGTGCCTGTGGTATAACAATGGGAGAACAGGTGTTGTCACAATAGTGTACTCAGGAGTAGTTAGTAGAGATGCTGGAACAGCAGAAGTTCAACTCTAGATTAAAGCTGAACACATGGGAGAAGCGGAGGTAACTCAGGACAACAGTTGATGAGTCATAGAGGTAGTTGCGGCTCCGGGCGGCAGCATTGAGGGAACTGAGGCTGTCACATAGAAGTACTCTGGAGATGGTAATGGAAGTACTGGAACAGCAATAGTTCAACACAGCCACAAACTGGAGGCAGACTGGAGTGGCAGAGGTAACACACAGTAACAGCTGATGAGTCACAAGTGTAGTAGCAGCTCTGAGTGGTAGCGATGAGAGAACTGGAGCTGTCACGATGAAGTACACTGGAGATGGTAATAGTGGTACTGGAGCATCAATAGTTCAACACAGCCAGAGACTGAGAGCAGACTGAAGTATCGGAGGTAACTCGTAGTAACAGCTGATGAGTCACAAGTGTAGTAGCGGCTCTGAGTGGTAGCGATGAGAGAACCGGAGCTGTCACGATGAAGTACACTGGAGATGGAAAGAGAGGTACTGGAGCAATGTTGGTACATTTACAGTAAAGGCAAAAGATAAAAATGTATTTATTAAACACCAGAAAATCCAGAAAATACGTAATTTCACTCACATTATCTGGTGAGAACTCTTTGGGCTGCTCCGTGCCACTGCAGCAAAAGTTAACTGATCAAACACTGTCAGGAGCACCACTCAACTGCAGAGGGAGGGACCTTTTTATATCCTCACAAGTTTGAAAGCAAAACAAAAAGAACCAAGACTTGATAGCAAATACCAATTAAAAATAATAATATGCACAGGACTATATCAAGACTAGAAACATATACTCTATCTATCTATCTATCTATCTATCTATCTATCTATCTATATATATATATATATATATATATATATATATATATATATTCCTTAAACATATATCCAATTGAGTCGTGTTACACTTACCATCTAAAATTTAAGGTAATTGTTGAAACTTTTCCACTCAACCTCCAAGAAGCAATGAAATGACAAGGCTTCAGGCAGCAGCCTTGCGCAATACAGACATGGTGTGCTGTCACATCCTGTGGTTAGCTGCAGATTCAGCATTATCATGGGGTGAAAAAGCTGTCACAAAATGGTAAAGTTGTTCATTTACAGATTTGTGTGTTCACTGGAATACACATATGCAGTTTATACATATGAAGGTCTGAATAGTTATGTAGCACAAAAGATAATCCCCATATCCATTCCACTCAGTCCTGGCTCCCCCACATCGTTCTGCTGTACACTCACTCACAGGACCGCGACCTGCAGACTTGGTGCAGCCAAGACCATGCCTCCTTGCGGGGGTTCCTGGTGAATACCACCTGTCTGTTAGACAGGGCCTAGGGATCAATTTCCTGGAAGCCAACCGGGACACCCCCCAGCCCAGCCTGTTCCTGGACTAGACTGGCTGACCAGAACTCCATATTGAGGATTTATTATTTACTAGAGCATAACTCAAGATTAGGCACTAGTTATAGTTAATAAACTGGTTGGTTAATTTTAATATAAGACCTTGTCCTATGAAGGACCTTTCACTTTCACCAGAGAGGGACTTATTTGGTTTCTTAATTTTCTCTAAGAATTTACAACATCTATATCTATCTGTATATGCTGATTTAATCACTCACTGCACTAATTTAGCATACTTTGTATTACTGTTGGCAACAGTGACGGTCATAATTCTGACACTGGAAATGTCAACACTTAACCTGCCAACATGAACATATTGGCAGGCTTTATGCCGACAGTTCCAATGTCACTAATCACAATGCCAACATTAAAAGAGTAATGGAGGCGGGTCCAGGGTATATACCATGACATATAACAGCTAGGATATGGCATTTCCCAAACACTTAGGACAAGTGACCTGACTCAGCACAGTAAAGTCATAAATTATTCTTGAACCTTCTCTCTCACTCAACTCCAGAATCTAATAGAGCCAAAAGCGACACATTTCTGGAGGGACAAATCAAACTAATAATTACCATGGCAAAGCACATCACAGCCATTCTGCTGCCAACAGCAATTAAGGCAGAGGAGCAATGCATGATTGTAGCTCATATATATTCTTCACTCTCAGCCTAGCTTTGCAGGAGCAAAGTTTAAATTACAGCATTATCTTGACCCATGTCTAGCAAAAAAGTAAGTATACTAATTACATTTCTACCAAAGCGCTTGGGTTTATAGAACAAGTTGGTGGTATTTACAGAAGGGCAGAAGTTTGCACAGGCAGAGTGAAATATGTGCATCGGTGCGCTTACTCCAGGTTTGCAGAGAAGTGCAGATGGAGAGAGGCCAATTTCACTCCACAAAAGGACTTGTCACAGACGTGACCTTAGTACCTGCAAGTATTGGCACTACTACACCAGGAGGCGCGGAGTCTAACACGCCGCTGGTGTTCACCAGGGACCCCCGCAACGACGTGCAGGTCGCGGCCCTCCCAGGTAGCTACTTGCGAGATATAGAGAAACACGTAGTCAAACAGGCAGAGTCAGGAACCAACCAGGCAGATGAGGTACCGAATCAGGAGACAGAGAAGGGTCAGCAGGCCGAGGTCAAAACCAGAATATCAGGATGGAACAAAAGGAGAATCCGAAAGCGAGGTCAGGAAGCCGGGTCAAACACAGGAGACAAGATAACACTATACTGGAACACTGGAGACTAGATAAACCAGTTGCTCTGGCACCCTAATGGTGTCAGAGCAGACTTTAAATAGGAAGTGATGACTCCTCATTGGTGGGCAGAGGATCGGCGGTCAGCTGTTCTGACCGCCGACAGGAACTTGGAAACGCGTCCCCGTTGCCTGGCAATGGGGCGCTCCAAAGACAGACGTCCGTCCCTGCTCGAGGAGGAGGCGCAGGGACGGCGTCTGACAGTACCCCTCTCCTTACAATTGGGGGAATCACTAGGTACAGAATGATGTTTAAGGAAGTCTGCCAGTAGTCTAGGGGCATGCAAATCTTCTTTAAAGACCCAAGATCTCTCCTCTAGGCCGAAGCCTTTCCAGTGTACTAGGTATTGGAAACGACCTCGAACTTTGCGTTCAGCAAGAACTTGGCTAATCTCATATTCATTGCCCATAGTAGTGGAAATGGCCTGAGGAACAGTAGAGGTATGAACAAATTTGTTTAGGACCAGTGGTTTGAGGAGGGAAATATGGAAGGTGTTATGAATCTTCATCTGTGGAGGGAGTTGGAGTCGAACCGTAACTGGATTAATTACTTGAGTTACTGGAAAAGGTCCAATGAAACGAGGTGCAAGTTTCATGGAAGGAACCCGTAATTTTAGATTCCTGGTGGACAGCCACACTTTGTCCCCCACTTGGAGAGCCGGCACAACTCTTCTATGATGATCAGCGGAAGATTTATAATGCCGTCTGGATCTCAGAAGGTTCTCTTTGGTGGTAACCCATAACTTAGCCATATCTTGAGTCATGGCATGGGTGGCAGGAACCGTGGAGGAAGTGGAAGAGAACGTGGGGAGGGTAGGATGAGTCCCATACATAGTGAAGAAGGGAGAAAACCCAGAAGAACAATGGACATGATTGTTGTGTGTGAACTCGGCCCACGGTAGCAGAAGACTCCAATTAGACTGGTTATGAGATAAGAAACAGCGAAGGAACGCCTCTAGATCTTGGTTTACCCGCTCCGTCTGGCCGTTCGTCTGGGGATGATATCCAGAGGAGAACTTGAGAGCAATACCTATATCTTTGCAGAAGGCTCTCCAGAAGCGAGACACGAACTGGACGCCTCGGTCAGAGATTATTTCCAGAGGACACCCGTGGAGACGAAAGATTTCTTTGATGAAAACTTGTGCCAATTTGGATGCAGATGGAAGGCCTTTTAGAGGAACGAAATGAGCCATTTTAGAGAACCGGTCTACTGTGACCCAAATGGTGTCAAAGCCGCTACTGGGTGGCAAATCAGTAATAAAATCCATCGAGATGCTGGACCATGGACGATCAGGAATCGGAAGAGGCTGTAACAATCCAGCGGGAGATTGTCTAGGCACTTTATTCTGGGCACAAATAGAGCATGAGGCTACAAACTCTTGGACATCCGTACGGGCAGTTGGCCACCAGTAATGTCGTGATAACAGCGAGAGAGTCTTCTCAGTACCAGCATGACCGGCAAACCTAGAGGCATGAGCCCAACATAACGCCTTTAAGCGTAGATGTGGTTCTAGGAAAGAACAACCCACTGGAGAAGTACAGGTGATGGCTACAATACAGGAGGGTTCAAACACTGGTGGAGGTACAGTAGTGGGTGAAGAATCGGAGACATCAAAAGAGCGGGAGAGGGCATCAGCTTTGGAATTGAGATAACTAGCACGATAAGTAAGAATGAGATTAAAGCGGGCAAAGAATGAGGACCATCTGGCTTGCCGGGGATTGAGACACCGAGCATCCCGGAGATAGATGAGATTCTTGTGGTCGGTAAATACAGTAAGTGGATGACGTGCCCCCTCTAGAAGATGACGCCATTCTTCAAGCGCAGACTTCACCGCCAATAACTCTTTATCACCTATACCGTAGTTAGATTCGGAGGAAGTGAATCTCCTAGAAAAGAACCCACATGGCAGTAGTCCCCCTGAAATGAATTCTTGTGAAAGAACTGCCCCGACTCCTACTGCAGAGGCATCCACTTCTACCAGGAATGGTTTATCTTGATCCGGTTGAACAAGCACAGAGGCGGAAGAAAAGGCTTTCTTCTTGACGAAGAAAAATCCCGCGCCCGCGGGAGAGGAGGATTTCCTGATAAAGCCACGTTGAAGATTCTCAGAGATATAGGTGGTCATAGCAATGTTCTCAGGGAGAGATAGGGGATAGATTCTGCCCTTCGGAAGTGGTTTATCAGGTAGTAATTCAATGGAGCAGTCCCAGGGCCGATGGGGGGGCAGGATCTCGGCTGCAGCTTTGCAAAACACATCTTGATAAGTAATATATGAAAGTGGTAATTCAACGTGTGGAGATATCAGATGACAAGGAAGAGAGGTCTGACCTGATTTTAGACCAGACAAACAGGACTTAAAACATTGTGGGCCCCAAGAAGTAACCATCGCACGATTCCAATCAAATTGGGGTGAATGAAGCTTGAGCCAAGGTAATCCTAGAATGACGGTATTGACAGAACGAGGAAGATCCAGGAACTCGATGACTTCAGAATGTAGCACCCCTACCATCAGCCGAACAGGAGCGCAGATGTGAGAAACAGACCCGTTGGAGATCCCATTCCCATCTACCGCGGTGAGGAATAACGGCTGAGGCAATTTGATAGTAGCTAATTGGAGTTGCGATGCCAGAGTGGCGGAGATGAAATTTTCGGCAGAGCCGGAATCCACAAAGGCTAAGGTCTCAAAGGGGCCGACAGATGTATGCAAGGAGATAGGCATGAGGCAGTCATTGCTAGAAATGGTGTAGGAAGAAATAACTCCAACTCCTAAATCGGCCTCCCTTCCACCGATTAGGAGGGGGCGTTTCCCGGTCTCTTGGTACAAGATGAGATGGTATGACCAGGATCTCCACAATACAGACATAGGTTTTGCTTGAAGCGACATCAACGTTCCTCGGCGGACAGCCGGGAACGGCCGATTTGCATCGGTTCTTCATGATGAACCGGGTTTTGAAACATGGGAGCAAGGCGAGTAGAGGACCGTCTGGAAGTGGCACGTTCCTGAGTACGCTCACGGAAACGTAGATCAATGCGATTGCATAAAGAAATCAGGGAATCCAAATCGGCGGGAAGCTCACGGGAAGTTAACTCATCTTTAACTCGGTCTGAGAGTCCTTGCCAAAAGGTTGCTACCAAAGCTTCGTTATTCCAACTGAGCTCAGAGGACAAAGTGCGGAATTGTATAGCATACTGCCCGACGGTCAGGGATCCCTGGCGGAGGTTAAGGAAACTGGAGGCAGCCGAGGAGATGCGTCCGGGCTCATCAAAAACCTTGCGGAAGGTTTCAATGAAGGTGGTGACGTTGGACAGCATAGGGTCATCTCGCTCCCACAGGGGGGAGGCCCAAGCAAGGGCCTGTCCGGATAATAAGGACATAATAAATGCCACCTTAATACGTTCAGAGGAAAAAGATGCAGGATTACACTCAAAGTGGATAAGACACTGATTAAGGAATCCTCTGCATTTTTTAGGCTCTCCGTCAAACTTGTCCGGTGGAGAGAGTCTCAGGGCTGCTGAGGAAACCACTGCAGGAGAGGAGGAGGTGGCGGCGCCAGCCGCAGTAGTCACAGGAACGTTTTGAGCAGAAGCCATGGAGGCCTGGAGGGTCTCAAGACGAGTTGCGACTCCTTGGATACAGTGAAGTAACTGTGCCTGCTCCGCTTCTTGCTTCTCCACCCTATGAGCCAAGCGGAGTAGAAGGTCACGTGCAGAGGGTTCATTAGCTGAGTCGGTTGACATGGCCAGAGCAAACTGTCACAGACGTGACCTTAGTACCTGCAAGTATTGGCACTACTACACCAGGAGGCGCGGAGTCTAACACGCCGCTGGTGTTCACCAGGGACCCCCGCAAGGAAGTTTGGACTTAGCGGCAACGACGTGCAGGTCGCGGCCCTCCCAGGTAGCTACTTGCGAGATATAGAGAAACACGTAGTCAAACAGGCAGAGTCAGGAACCAACCGGGCAGATGAAGTACCGAATCAGAAGACAGAGAAGGGTCAGCAGGCCGAGGTCAAAACCAGAATATCAGGATGGAACAAAAGGAGAATCCGAAAGCGAGGTCAGGAAGCCGGGTCAAACACAGGAGACAAGATAACACTATACTGGAACGCTGGAGACTAAATAAACCAGTTGCTCTGGCACCCTAATGGTGTCAGAGCAGACTTTAAATAGGAAGTGATGACTCCTCATTGGTGGGCAGAGGATCGGCGGTCAGCTGTTCTGACCGCCGACAGGAACTTGGAAACGCGTCCCGTTGCTATGGCGACGGGCGCGCCTGCGCACCACGTCGCCGGAAGACGCGTCCCCGTTGCCTGGCAACGGGGCGCTCCAAAGACAGACGTCCGTCCCTGCTCGAGGAGGAGGCGCAGGGACGGCGTCTGACAGGACTGCAGCTGGCCATCTATAGATCTTTTCCTAAGTATTAATAGGACCCACTTTGAATTTCCATGTTGCATGTCAGCAGAGAAGCTTTCCATCTACATAGTTAGAAACATCTTAAAATCATATTCAGGGACACTTTGCTATTCAGCAGTTCCATTTACTGTCTTATGTCTTATGACAGTGAGAGGTCCCAAACCATAAGGCTTACAAAAGAACCATGGCAGTTGGTGTTAGACTGCTGGTCTTGTAATAAACTTACAGAACTAGCGGTAGAGATCTTCGCCTATAGCAGCCGCCTTTCCTGTACAGCTTGATGTGCTCACAGGTACTCAGATGCCCCCAGGTCTTAACTCTTATTGTAGTATAAGTTTATTAACAACACCGCTGCAGCAGGGCCAGATGAGGCAGTTCAGAAGGTAACTGATGGTCAGACGTAATCCGTGGTCAGGGGTCCGAAGCAAGCAGTGTTGTCAAATAACACGCCAAAAGGTCAGGGTCACCAGCACGAAAGCATAATCCAGAAACAGAGCAAAGGGTCACAAACAGGAGGTCCAATAACAGAGCAACAGATTATCCACAGGAACACTGGAACAAGACAGGGTCAGGACAGGAGCAGGTCAGCAACCGACAGAATCCACGCTATAACCGGCAGGGAGGCTAAGCCCTCCCTGCCTTAAATACTAAATGCAGCTAATCAGAAGCAGGAGTAGGGTCATAAGACAGCCACTCCTCAAGCATATTATAATTAATCTTATTAGGGTAAATTAGCTCACAGGCTATTTTCACAGGTGCACACGCGCTTGGCTGCTCTGAATTGCCGGGACGCGGCGAACTAATGCACCAGCGTCTGACCATTGCGCTAGCAATGGTCGGGCTGGAAGTGACGTCCCGGTCATCAAGGAGAAGGCCGGGGCGCAGGAAACAAAAGGAATCGAGTCGCGACTTTGCCGGCTCATAACAATAACCCCCACTTGAGGGGTTAAGGAACCCCGACACCCTGGCTTCCTAGGAAATTGTTTGAAGAACTTCCTGATAAGTTTGTCAGCATGTAGACGCTTCCATGGAACCCAGGACCGTTCCTCCAAACCACGATTTTTCCATTGAACTAGAAAATAGACTTGACCTTGGACTTTTTTTAGAATCGATAATTTCTTCAATCACACATTCCTGACGTCCATCCAGATTAGGTGACCAAGTTCTTGGAGGCTGAGGACATCGAACCTGACTTGAATAGAACACCGGTTTGAGAAGGGAGCAATGAAAAGTGTTTGGAATTCTCAAGAAGCAAGGAAGTTTTAACCTGAAGGCTACAGGATTAACTTGTTTGATGATAGTGAAAAGTCCAATAAACTTAGTGCCGAGTTTTTTGCAGGGTTGTCTGAGTTTATGTTGCGAGTAGAGAGCCAGACCTTCTGACCTACGTTGAAAGAGCAAGTTGTACGGTGACGGTCATCAAACATCTTAGACTGAAATGAGGCTCGCTTCAAGGAAGACTGAACTTTTTTCCAAATAATCTTGAGATTAGAAGCTGTGGAAAGTATTTTCGTGAGACCAGAAGAACTGAGCGAATACAAAGAATTGGACCTAGGGTGAAACCCAAAATTACAATAGAACAGAGAAGTATGAGTGGAAGAATGACATGTTATTGTATGCAAATTATGCCCATGGTAATAGAGAAGACCAATTGTCATGGAATTCTGAGGTGTACAATCGTAAAACCTGTTCCACCACCGCGGCTCGTAACAGTTGGTATGTTTGATATAGCCTTAGATGTATATATAGCCAATTGTGGCAAAACGAGTGGTTAAACTTAAACATTGCTGCATCTCATTTCCCACACTAAATGGACTATTATTACACATTTTTGTTCCCCAGTTACTCACATAGTCAAGGAGTACTAAGTATGTTCAACAAAAGGTCAAGCCCACCCAACTTTTCCTTCTGCAGGTGTTAAAAAGTGGGAAAAGCAGGACTACTGCCTTGCTGGCAGGAAGAGGAGCCTTACTGCCACTGGACTGTGCTTGAGCTGGATATCTCAAGGGTTGGCTATAGAAAGACTGCTAATTGTGAGCACTGTCTTGGTCCTAAAGTCATTGGCAGTTAACTCAGAGGGCATATATAACTATATTGCTATGAAACTGTATAGAAAGTTTATAAAATCCTTACTTAAAGTTTCATTGATTAAAGAAAAAGAATAAATGTAAGTGGACAGCAGTAATTTTGGTAAAAGTGTATAGATACATAGATAGATAGATACAGATAGATATATATCAATCATATACAGTCGTTGAAGTGGGAGCCGCGATATGGTAAATCTAACTGAATGGTCGGGGACTATCTAGGCCACAAGGCTTTAGGGATTTTGATCAAATCATACTTGCAACTTTTGCTTTCGCCCCTCTGGGATATCCAACTTATTTACCGCTGAGGACCTTGGATAGCAAAAAGCGTAGGTTGACCTCTCGCACGCCGTTTTTATCTTTGTACTATTCTTTTTATTTGGGATCATTATTCCGCACTCTGTGTTGTGAACTGCACCATGTTACCATTTCCCTGGTTCCAGACGAGGATATTGGTGATCATGAGTGTGACCATCTCTAACTACGGATAAGCTTAGATTATTTTTTTTTTACAATGTAAGGGTATTTAATCTTGTCTCATATTCTAAAATAAAAACGGCAATACTACAGTTAAGGGACAGTGTACATTTAGTTATAGCCACATTTATTTATTTGCCATACAAGGTTTAGCTAATAAAGGTAAATGGTTCCTTGTTCCTTTACAAAAGGTTTAGTAGTAATAATAATAAGTGAGGAGAATCCTTTCATATTTCACTTGTATGACCTCAAGCGAGTAACACGTTTTTACTTGTAATAAACTGTATTGTGCTGCTTAACAGAGACTTTGTGTGATGTTATGTGCGTATTGTCGCTAACCAATAACGATTGTTGAACCTCGATTTGTGTTTCCAACGCACAAAGATTTATTCGCAAATAGTAGAAAAATATGTTCAAGCGAAGTGATAATAAATACAGCCGTTACTTATCGCAGGCGCTCTGGATCCAGTGTGCAGTCATTCAATCCTGAAGTCTGGGGACAAGATGTCTGAACACTAGATGTGAAGCTGCTGCTTATATGCACACAGAAATACAGTAATACAATGAAAATGGTATAGCTTGCATCTATTGGTCCAGGTCTCAGGAAGGTCCAAGGGGTTGTCAATCATTGGCTAGTTCATCCTAAGGAATCCAAAGGAGGGGGTCACCTCTCCAGGGGGTATGCTCTGCTCTTCCCGTCAAGATTCCTTAGTCTTAAGTAGTTCATAATTCCCTATCATTCATAACTTGTGTATGCACTCTGCGACTCCTTCGCAGAGTGAACCAAACAGTAGGAAATGTTAAGAGGTTTATTATGATACCACTCGTGATATGATTCCTTCAACCTGTTCCGTATATTTCACTAATATGCATGTAACTTTAATATAACCTATAAATACTACTATATTTCGACATAACTGACTATGTGTTGCAACTACCATTAATGTGTACTATTTTATAAGTATGCGTGTTTGTGCGAATGTATGGTAAAAGACCAATTACTGTTGCTGCCACGTGTAGTGGATGCGTACGCCCTTTCCCGCCATAGCGTGCCCTTGTACGCCGTAGCATACTGTACGCATCTTTTCAGACAAAGACAACCAAGTTTGCTCGACTTTAATTGAAATGACTTTATTCAATTTGCTGACTTCGACAGCTCCACCCTTTGATAGTGTAATAAACTATCACCCAATCACCGTTTCAAGTTCAGGATTATACAATACTTCTTCACAGACCATGATCTCGGTATCTAGTACCACCCTTTCAGTCTCTTTCTTGGTGTTACTCCTATGAGACCGTTTTCCACACTTCAACACAGTAGGAACACATTTGACAACTAAACCAATTGCTAAGATGACACCCAGTATAAGGAGAAGGAGCTTACCTACAATAGCAACCATTTCCTGTACCCACTCCCCAGACCGGAGAACCATTTCACAGGGTTCAACCACGAGAACCAACCCGCCACCTTCTCCCCGACCTCATATAATGAAGAATTGTGACTCTTTCGAAATTCCCATTTCAGCTGCAAAATTTCATCCATCTTCCGGTCTATAACCTCTTTAGGGTCATCCGTATTATTAGTGATGTACGTGCAATATTTGACACCGAACTGGGTGGCCAGTGTTCACACAGTACCCACCAGTAATAGAGGTGAGATAATTTAGTACCAGTCTATGTTGCACCAACTCCTTCTAGTACGCTTGTAGCTCCCTTCCAGTATACCTGAAAGTGTCATCATACATCTCGGTGATATTATCTATTAATTTGGCTAGGTCTTGGATATATTTAAAGTTTAATGTTCCCCGAGCAGTCCTGGTGAGATCTAGAGCAACCATAACTTGGAAACCAGCAGTTTCATAATCAATTTTGTAGCTATGGGTTCCTCACCAGGAATCATATTTCTCTTGCCACGTTGTTCATACTGTGTGTGTATGTATGGTGGTGATGTAGTCTTGTGAATACCAACCATTTCTTCATGAGTAATAGTCATGATTTCAGGAACCAGTTTAGCTAAGAAACACAAGCACTTGGAACTCAGAGTCACCCAGGAGTAAGCTTTCCTTCCACAAACAAAATACACATCATCAGGGAGAACATAAGGAACAGTATGCCCATGAATTATATCGCACAGAGTTTTGATGAAACTACCCATGCCTAGTGTCTCCATTTGCTCTAGACACGTGTCGGCATTAATGACATTTTTACATTTATCTGTAGAGACTTTTCCAATGGATACCTTCTTATGTTTGGTTATACGCCCTAATATGTGACTTCCATCAACATTCCTGCCTAGTAGTGACCTTGTGAGTCTCCCTCTAAAATGAGTGTGGCGAGTCATTGTCTGATCTGATAGGTCAGCCTCCCAATTCTCCAGGCGCTTTGCATGAGATATATTTAGGCACAACAAAGATCTGCCTATTGAGTATTGTCGAAGCGTCAGACTAGGGGACCTAGTGTTATTGTACCTCTCGTCTATGGGCCTCCCACCCCTCAATTCGAGTACTTCGGTTATGTCTAGAGGGAATGGCACTAGTCCTATATTATGCTGCCCTTGCGGCACGTGAGAGCACACCCAACACTCGGTCTGGTTTAGCACCTTACCCACCAGGGAGTGATAATCCTCCAAAGGATGCCCGCCTATATTCAGAGTACTGGGAGACTGGCATTATTGGATGCATCTCTCTTCAACTAGGGAGTCGCAGAACTTGCAGATACAATACTCATCAGACAATAGCTCCTCACACTGCCTCCGAGTTCCTGAGCTAGCAGACCTTTTCATAACCCCTGGACCAAGTCTGATAATGGGCTGCTCTGAGTATCCTAATAACTTTTCCTCTGCCTCCATCTCATCCGTATCACTACCAGAACTCTCCTCCGTCCTCCATCCTCCTTCACAAAAATAGAATGTCCTAGTAAGAGTAAAAACAAGGAAAATCCTGGAACAAAAGAAAAACAAAAACCGCCACTCCATCGCTGGAAAGATAGTTCTGGGGCAACGTCTCTGGTTCAGGTGTCTCGACTGCAGGCTTTAGGTCTCCCGGAACAAACTCACAAGTGACAGATCTATGTCGTCGGTCTCAGTTTTATCTTGCACTTTCTCCGGATTATGGACTCTCCTGCAGTGGGTGGAATGGACCCAAGTGTCTCTCTCTGCAACCTTCAGTGATGTAGTACTGGTCAGCAGCACTTGGTACGGGCCTTCCCAACGGTCTGTTAAACAACCTGAACGTAAGAAATTGCGGATCATAACATAGTCTCCAGGTTCAACATCATGACAGTTCGTTTCTGGCATACCAGATGACAGCATTTTTAGTTTTTGTTGTTGCTTTAGCTGTCTACTCATTCTTATAAGATATTGTACAGTCACTTCATTATTACACTTTAAGTCGTCTTGTGGACTCACGATCAAATGAGGTTGTCGTCCGAACAGTATCTCAAAGGGGGACAGATTAAGAGGAGGTCTAGGAGTGGTCCGAATGCTATGGAGGACCAATGGCAAAGCCTCAGGCCATGCCAACCCAGTTTCAGCCATTATCTTACCAAGCTTGTTCTTTATAGTACCGTTTACTCTCTCCACCTTACCACTGGCTTGTGGTCGGTAAGGGGTGTGAAGTCTGCTACTGATTCCCATGAGTTTACACATATTTTGGAAGATATCACCAGTAAAATGGGTACCCCTATCACTTTCAATGATTCTAGGGATACCGAACCTACACACAAAGTCTTGTACAATTTTCTTTGCAGTGATCACAGCAGTATTAGTGGCTGCCGGATATGCTTCTACCCAACCGGAAAAAACATCAATACAAACTAACACATACTTTAAATTCCTGCACGGTGGTAATTGGATATAGTCAATTTGTATTACCTGAAAAGGTCCGTCTGTAGGAGGGATGTGGGATGGCTCAGTTGGAATAGTTTTCCCGATATTTTTCATCAAACAAGTAAGACATGACATTGCCTTCTTACCAGCCTGAGAGGAAAATCCAGGAGTACACCAGTATGATCTCACCAGTTTGCACATACCTTCTTTACCCAGGTGAGTCAGGCCATGTGCTGCTTCAGCCAGGCTTGGATAGTATGTTCGGGGAGCTACAGGCTTACCTTGTCCATCCCTCCAGAGTCCTGAGGACTCTTGACCACATCCCTTCGCCTTCCAGACCGCCTTTTCCTGCAGGGAACACAAATCTTGCATTTCAATTAATTTCTGCATGTCTAATGTCTGAAAAACCATCATAGTCTCGGTCAATACAGTCATAGGTTTCCCTGCTGCCCATTTAGCAGCTTTGTCTGCCCTGTTGTTGCCCAATGACACTGGGTCTTCTTCAAAGGTATGGGCTTTGCACTTTATGACGGCTACTGTTCTGGGTAACTGTATTGCTGTCAGAAGTCCTTTTATGTGTTGTGAGTGTGCCACTGGTGTACCTGCTGCTGTCGTAAAGTTTCTAAAACGCCAAAGGGCCCCAAAATCGTGCACTACCCCGAAGGCGTACCTAGAGTCAGTATTTATATTGGCTGATTTACCCTCTGCCAATTCACACGCTCTCCTTAGTGCTACTAGTTCCGCCACCTGGGCTGAGTGAGGTGGGCCAAGGGGTTCAGCTTCTACCACATCCTGATCGTCTACAACAGCGTAACCAGTACATAGCTCTACCGTCTCTGTCTGTCTATGACAACTTCCGTCTATATAAAACGTAAAATCTACATTTTCTAAGGGGGTGTAACGTATGTCGGGCCTTGCAGTAAAGGTCTGATTCAGGTGTTCCATAGAGTCATGCATGTCAGTATTCTTGCCTAACTCATCATCAACCAGGGTCTCCTCACCTCCCACCCTTTGTGTCTCTAGAGACACATACGGAAGGTATGTAGCTGGATTTAAGGTGCTACATCGTTTGATGGTGATGTTTGAGGGTGCCATCAGGGCTAGTTCCCACTTTGTGAATCTAGCTGAAGAAACATGTCTGGTTTGGGCTGAATTTAACAGAGCTGATACAGCATGGGGTGTATAGATAGTTAAATTATGTCCTAATACTACGTCCTCGCTCTTACTTACCAGAAGAGCCGTTGCTGCTACACTTCTGAGACATGTTGGGAGTGATCTTGCCACATTGTCTAATTGTGCACTGTAGTATGCTACTGGTCTGCTAGCGTCACCATATTTCTGTGCGAGGACACCTGCTGCACAACCATCAGCTTCTGTACAAAATAGCTTAAAAGGCTTTTCATAATCAGGTATTCCCAATGCAGGTGCTCTAGTCAGACTTTCTTTAAGATTAAAGAACGCTTGCTCTGACTCTTCTGTGTGTACAACACGTTCTGGTTTTGAGGAAGAGACTAGCTCCTGCAATGGTAATGCCAGAATAGAAAAACCTGGGATCCAGGATCTACAGTATCCACACATCCCCAGGAAAGTACGGATCTGCTTCTGGCTCTGTGGCAGAGTCATGTGTTGTATGGCCTCAATCCTGTCGGTTGTCAGGTGTCTTAGCCCCTTAGTGAGGCAGTGTCCTAAGTATTTGACCTTAGTCTGACATGGCTGTAATTTATCCTTTGCCACCTTGTGCCCTGTTTGTGAAAGATGAAGCAACAACAATTTAGTATCATGTAAACATGACATAAAAGAATCAGAGCACAACAACAAATTGTCCACATATTGAATTAGAACAGACCCATTGTGGGGTTGAAAGGATTGCAAACAGTCATGTAAGGCTTGGGAGAAAATACTGGGGCTGTCAATGAACCCCTGGGGTAGTCTGGTCCATGTGTATTGCACTCCCCTGTAGGAGAATGCAAAAAGGTATTGGCAGTCAGGGTGAAGAGGGACTGAGAAGAAAGCAGAACATAGATCAATGACAGTAAAATGACTGGCAGACGGTGGAATCTGCATGAGGATGACAGCTGGATTTGGCACTACGGGGAATTGGCTCTCAACAACTTTGTTAATTCCCCTTAAGTCCTGGACCAATCTATAGCCCCTCCCCCCACTATTCTTCACAGGGAAAATGGGACTATTTGCTGTACTGGCTGTATGAATTAAAATCCCTTGTTGTAACAGCCTCTCAATAACAGGATATACCCCTAGTTCCACCTCCGGTTTTAATGGATACTGTGGGATTTTTGGAGCTATCCTACCACTTTTTAGATTGACCATGACAGGGGCTACGTTTGCCATCAGTCCAGTGTCCTGTCCATCTCTGGTCCATAGTGAACCTGGTATTTCCAGCAACATCCCCTTTACTTGAGATGGACTTTGTTCTATAACAGGAGAGTGTAACATTAACCTTTGAGGGGTGTCCAATATATCCTGTACCTCATGTGCGACTTTCTCCGCTATATCTAAGAACACACCATCAGAAGTACAGTATATGACACATCCCATTTTACATAACGAGTCTCTCCCTAGCAAGTTAGTAGGAGCCGCCGCAGCCAAGAGAAACGAATGCTTGGTATGCAGGGGCCCGATAGTAACCTCAGCTGGTTTAGTTAGAGGATAATGTAACACTTTTCCCGTTACCCCCATAGCTGGAATAGTTTTACTGGACACCTGTAGATTGAAAGGAGAGGTTATTACAGATCGGGCCGCCCCTGTATCTACAAGAAAGGTTTGTTTCCTACCAGCTATGTCAACTATCATTGTTGGTTCTTCACTCTGACTCTCAGTTAACCTCACTGGCTGTAGACTACAGGTATGACCTGACCCCTAGCACTGACTATTGCTTTCCCGCGCAACATTTGCTGCTATAACATGCGCAGGTAACTGTGTGTTCTCTTGCCTATGTGTGTTTCTCCGTGGAGGATACCTATATGATTCCCTATCCATATGTGTATCCTGTCTCGCTTTTTTACAATTTCTTGCAAAATGGCCTTCTTCGTTACACCTAAAACATCTGATCACTTTAGGTTTCTGGTTATATTGGTTGTATGCTGGTGGTCGTGTATGCATCCCCTCTAGAGCCTGTATACTTACCGTCATTAACCTATCACTTTTCTCTTCCTTCCTCCTAAAAAGGTTTCTGTCATGCTCCACAGCAGACTCCCTGAGAGAATCTACTGTGATGCCTCTCCAATTAGGTAATGTGGTTTGTACCCTCGTCTTTAAATTTTCTCTAAGGCCATCCATTAACACTCCTACAGCTACCTCTCTGTGATGTGGGTCCTCACCTATGTTGGATATCCCAGTAAACCGTGTTATCGCTGCTATAGCTCTAGCAAAGTAATCTGAGGCTGTTTCACTATCCTTTTATTTTATGGTGAAAATCTTACTCCAATTTACTACTACTGGAAAATAGATGGCTAAGTGTTTGACAATTTGTTCTATATTTTTTTGGTTAATCTCATCAGTCAAGGTGTCATCTTCCTCCAACAAACAATCTTTAATAAATTTTTGTATGTCAGTATTGGGAGGAAGACACGCCCTCAACACTACACGCCAATCTTTATCGGTTGGTTCGTGTGCATTTCCTAAATCTTTAACAAATTTCTGACACTTTGCCAACTCTTTTCTAGGATCTGGGAATTCAGTCATAATGGAACGCAATTCTGATCTAGTCCAGGGACAATGCATTGTAACATTTCTTAAAGGAACTACACCATCCTTATCTGGTTTCCCATTGGGAACTGATATTGTGCGGACTGGGTACGCACCCACTGGTTCACTGACTTCAGGGGACACTACAGGATTTGTTGTTTCGAGATTTAGAACGCTTTCACTCCTAGTGATCACGCTACTCTCACCTATCTCAGCCATTTTCTCATACTTGCGCTGAGCCTCTAGTACACTAACAGCATGTGCAATGGCCGAAAACACAGTGGGTTCATCTTCATCTTCAGATACACTTGATTTAAACTGGCTTAAAACATGATACAACTTAGCAATTTTTCTTTTTTCAGTTTTAATAACGGCTGTACTTACTGCTCCCGCACGCGCTTGCGCTGAGTCTGCCACGCTTCTCAACGGCTACTTCCGCCGTGCGCGCGCTTTTCGCCACGCCTACTTCCGCTGTGCATTTACTGCTCTGCCACATGTTACCTTCCATTTGCCACAATTTTAAACAATCATTATTTCTATTTCTCTTTTTCGTTGACTTAATCAACCATACTTTATCTTTTACAGTATTTAGTACCTCTGCATTAAAACTTCCTATTGTTGGGAAAGGCCTATCACAATCTTTGGTCATCTTGACCCACGTGTCGCAATACGCAGTTGCGTATGCACCATATTTCTTACACATGAGAAATCTCGCTGAACCAATAGGACCTTCCTTAGGCAGTCCACTGACCATCTCTAACGTATGCTTAGCACCCATGTTGAATAACACCACTCTACACGGAACACAGCCACACCGCAATGCTCTGTTCCTTCCGGCCAACAATTTCAAACCTGTTGCTACAATCACCGCTAGAGATCTCTAATGCCCTTGTGAACGTATTTCCAATAGTCGCGTCCACTCGCTTTCTCTTGTTCCGAACAAGAATCCCTAACACAGAAACAGTTCCTCAATAGCCCGGCTATCTCAAATTCCTGTTAAGTTTATTATCGCTGGGAGCACAAGTTGATAAAATCAACCTGCCTTTCCAGTATAATTCCTCTTAGCTGCTTCACCAATTTGCACTAACGGTGCGGTTAGATCGCACTGCCTACCAATACTAATTATTAGCAAACCTTGCGATCTATTGGTAGCGCTTTGCGAAAACCTGGTTTTCGCATTCGGTATACCCTGTATACCGTCCTTCAGTTGGGCAATCCGCCTCGTCAGACAGCAACTGAGCACAATGAATAATAAACAGTGTATCTACGTTACAAAATCACACACTATACACCTTTTCTGCGCAGAAAATCAAAAGTTCCCAACAACAGTAATAATGTCTCAGAGGTTTTCACAAGTAATTATACTATATACATATAATGACTATCAAAACGATTGTTTAACCACGTGGCAAATCTACCGGAAGTTCACGTATGCACAGCCGAAAATACACATACGCTAAGCAATGCAATACAGTTAAAACGCACAATGACAGTAAAAAGAAACAGTTTTCTCTTTTGTCCCTAGGTTCTAGTTAGCGTGCCCTAGACAATGCAAAACGGACATTCGGTTTCACAACACAGAGTAAAATTCAGGTTTTGAACACATTGCGTTCTTACCCGTATATGACGCGTCTCCACCCTTTGTTTTGCGGAACCGAAATCCGTTGGTCTTGCATATCATCGGCAACGAAACCTCCAAAGCTCACAAGCCCCCAAATTGTTATGTGCGTATTGTTGCTAACCAATAACGATTGTCGAACCTCGATTTGTGTTTCCAACGCACAAAGATTTATTCGCAAATAGTAGAATAATATGTTCAAGCGAAGTGATAATAAATACAGCCGTTACTTATCGCAGGCGCTCTGGATCCAGTGTGCAGTCATTCAATCCTGAAGTCTGGGGACAAGATGTCTGAACACTAGATGTGAAGCTGCTGCTTATATGCACACAGAAATACAGTAATACAATGAAAATGGTATAGCTTGCATCTATTGGTCCAGGTCTCAGGAAGGTCCAAGGGGTTGTCAATCATTGGCTAGTTCATCCTAAGGAATCCAAAGGAGGGGGTCACCTCTCCAGGGGGTATGCTCGGCTCTTCCCGTCAAGATTCCTTAGTCTTAAGTAGTTCATAATTTCCTATCATTCATAACTTGTGTATGCACTCTGCGATTCCTTCGCAGAGTGAACCAAACAGTAGGAAATGTTAAGAGGTTTATTATGATACCACTCATAATATGATTCCTTCAACCTGTTCCGTATATTTCACTAATATGCATGTAACTTTAATATAACCTATAAATACTACTATATTTCGACATAACTGACTATGTGTTGCAACTACCATTAATGTGTACTATTTTATAAGTATGCGTGTTTGTGAGAATGTATGGTAAAAGACCTATTACTGTTGCTGCCAAGTGTAGTGGATGCGTACGCCCTTTCACGCCGTAGCGTGCCCTTGTACGTCGTAGCGTACCGTACGCATCTTTTCAGACAAAGACAACCAAGTTTGCTCGACTTTAATTGAAATGACTTTATCCAATTTGCTGACTTCGACAGTGATGACATAAAAACTGTATCAGCACAGAAGTGGGATTGATATATTAAATATGGGCTGCTGTACATATTGAGCCCACCGACTCCCCATTCCTTGTCAGCCTTCCCCTATGTTTCCCTAGGTCTGGGAAACGGACACTGCCAGCTCCTTGCATTTCCTACTGCTGCATTTGATGCTGAGGGCACCAGGATTGGACACTATGGAGAGATGCTGCTACTTTTCAGCCAATGGTTATGACAGATAAAGAGCAGGAATCTGAAGGAAATCGTGTATAGTGTGTACACATAAATCGGCATGGTGATCGGGACTTTATTTGTTGTTGTTGTTGTTGTTAGTGAAATTGGTAAATATATTGTATCATTAGAATTTTGTTTTAGTGTATACCTAGCCTTATTCCTTGCCAAATTTTGATAGATTACGTGAATTGGGTAAAAAAGAGAAATAGTCATTTTATTGATTAGATCTATTGGTGCATAGATATACTACACCATATTGTGCTCCCTTGTTTTTATTTTAAATTATTACATTAGATCCTTTTGTTTGATTGAGGACCATATGGGAGAAGATGCAGTTTTTTACACCTTGGGTAATTCAGTTATTAATATAACCCTAGTGTATGGTGGCACAATGATTGGTTACATGACTTAATTAAGATAGATAGTAGATAGCACTTCTGCCTCACAGCACTGGGGTTATGAGTTCAATTCCCGACCATGGCCTTATCTGTGTGAAGTTTGTATGTTCTCCTTGTGTTTGCGTGGGTTTCCTCCGGGTGCTCCAGTTTCCTCCCACACTCCAAAAACATACTAGTAGGTTAATTGGCTGCTATCATAATTGACCCTAGTCTCTCTCTCTGTCAGTCTGTCTATGTGTGTATGTTAGGGAATTTAGACTGTAAGCTCCAATGGGGCAGGGACTGATGTGAATGAGTTCTCTGTACAGCTCTGCGGAATCAGTGGCGCTATATTAATAAATGGTGATGATGATGATGATGATGATAATAGATAGATAGATAGATAGATAGATAGATAGATAGAATAATTTTATTTACAGATACCAAAGTAAAGTTGCAGAATTATATATTCAGAAAAGGACTACTTTAGGGTTTTCTGTCCTCTATCATTGAGAACTGACAGAATCCGCTGACAGAACTTATGAAGGCAGGTAGTAACCTTTAACAGCTGACTATATATTATATGTAAAGGTCAATTCTTTTAAAGGAGGATTCGAACAGGAAATTGCTAATCTCATAAAATATCTTAACATATTAATTATATGCTTGCTGGAACCTGCCTCTTACAGAGTCCTCCCTGCAAACTGAGTAAAGGATGACAAGCAAGACATAATGTTTTTGCTCACACTAAGGCTGGGTACCTAATAGCTGATCAAATTTGACTAGAAGACAGAAAATGTGAGAAGAATCTTGGTCATGCAGTACATACAACCTTTTTTTTAATATGGCTTAATTTATAATTCATCTGCCACTAATCTTTACCAAGCATAGTGTTGGTTTTGATAGTGAACAATATTTAAAGTGAGCATTTTAGACACTGTATCACTATTTGTGATAAATTTATATCTGCTGATCTCTACTGCCATTGGCAACTATATTGGCTGGTTACATGGACATATTCATATGTAGACCAAAAGAAAGGTGATAACCCATTGTAGCAGCTCTGAATGCATTTCAGAGACTACCATTCCGATATCAGAAAAAGAGCTGCCTATACAGTATATGGGTCAATCGGAATCTACACTAAGATAACAAATTTTAAAGTATCAAAATTCTAGATCAGATTTATTCCTGACCATTTTTATCATGGAAATATTTTTTTTTACATTAATGACCACCTGCATAGTAGAATACCCTTTATTCTGTATAATAGACACAATGTCATCTGGTCTTATTACCTTGGCTTTAAAGCTAATATTTAAGAAAATTGAGAACCTCTAAAAACCAACATAATTACCAAGTTCAATAAACTTAATGAATGTGATACTAGTGTACCAAAGTTAATGAATAAAATAAATAACAAAATTGAAAAAGATAAATGCAGAAAAGTTTCATATTCAATATGGTATTTACCAATTAACTTTCAAAAACAGTGTATTCTTTGTGCCTTATGCAATAGATTATTTAACACTATGGTAACACTATATGGTATATTTTACACCTAAGATTGTATCAGGATTACATTTAGTTACACTGCAAATCTGTTTTGTCAGTTAAGTCTGATGTGTATGTAATTATATAGATGTAGATATTCTTATTACTATATATAATGACAATATTGAAGATTATTATTATTATTATTGTAGATTTCTAAGGCGCCATAGTGCTCTGCAGCGCCGTACAGTAGGGAAAACAGTACATACATAAAACAGGGACATACAAGGTAGACAAAATAAATACAGACATGATAACAAAGGATATAAAGGACCCTGCTCATTAGAGAGCTTACATTTCAAGTGGACGAGGGCACAGCTGAAACAAGAGGAGTAAATGTGGCTCAGAGTGGAGAATGGGACAGTTGTGAGGGTGCATTAGTGGGAATAGTTTTATTGAGAATAAGGTCACCTCTAAAAAGAGATGGGTTTCCATAAAGCATCTAAAGATTTGAAGATTGCCGGAAAGTCTGATTGAGCGTGGTAGGAAATTCCATAACTGGGGATCAGCACGGGAGAAGTCTTGTAGGCGGGAGTGAGAGGTGGTTACCAGAGATGAGAGAAGGCGCAGGTCAGAAGTAGATCTAAGAGGGCGGGAGGGAGAGTATTTGATATGAGATTTGAGATGTATGCAGGGGTAGTGTTGTTGAGGGCTTTGTAGGTAAGGGTGAGTAATTTGAATTTGATTCTGGAGGACACAGGGAGCCAGTGTAGGGACTTGCAAAGTGGTGCAGCAGATGTAGAGTGGTCAGAGAGGAAGATCAGTCTTGCAGCAGCATTTAGGATGGATTAAAGAGTGGATATATGGGTGTCAGGAATGCCAGATAGCAGGAGGTTGCAATAGTCAAGACAGGAGATGATGAGAGAATGAATAAGAGTTTTGGTAGCATCTTGAGTGAGAAAAGGGCGTATTCTGGCAACGTTTTTTATGTAGCACACACATACTCGATCGCTTTATTTGTACATTGAAATGTAAAGTTGATCTAGGACATGCCCTACCCCAACTAAAAATCTGTCCCTATATTTTAAATTTACCTCCCCCTCCAATGCAACATGGTTTGGTTTTGTCAAGGTGCATAGTTACTCATTTTTTTGCTTTACTTTCCTTAATGAATCAGGCCCATAGTACTTATGATGGTTGCTAAATGAAAAGTCAGTCAAATAAGAATTTTAAAACAACAGCTACTTGTCACAGCATGGACAGGATTAATGTCACTGAAACTTGTAAAATTCTCATTTTTCTCACAGTCTTTCCAAAGACGAAACAATCATCAATAAGTGACTCAGGACAGAATGTCAAATGACTTACTGGCTGAAAATGCAGTTCAGTGACAGGGGAGTGAAACTTGTATTTTTGAAATTTGTATGAATTGTCAAGTTTGGTTTTCAGTGGAATAGACAGAGAATACAACATAATTTTCCATGATGTCTTAAAATCATTCTAAGTTTTGAAGGTTGTTTACAACAGGAAACATAGAGGCAATGAAGTAAAACACCTGTAAGTGTTATAATATACAAATCGGGTTAATCTTAATCATTAATAAACCACTTCACCTTTATCCCTATGCTTCTCTAACCTTTATAAATGCAAAATAAGGGTAAGCTAACCATTAAAAATGTATGCACACTGTGACATGCACACACAGGGTTTTGGGAGTCACAAATTATTATGTGTATATATGCACTTTGGTAGTCTCTTTACATGGTAGATGAAATGGACTGAGAATTCTAGTGTAGTGAGGGTGTAGCAACAGGTGAGGTGGGAGAAAACAAGGCACCTTTGCTATTACTGTGCATAGACCTCTATCTTTTATCTTGATGGTCCCTGATCCGGATGGTGTGCAGAGCCAGGGCTGCCATCAGAAAGTGTGGGCCCAGTGTAACAGACAGGACCCCCCCTCCATACTTCTCTAACCCGAGCTCCATTTTTAACTTATCTGCCTTGCCGTGGCCTTCTTCCAGGAGCTAGGGACCTTTCTCTCTGGAAGATATGCATCTGGGCAGGGGCGGATCTAGAAAATTATTGTACCTGGGGTGATACAGGGGGGGCGCTCTAAGGCTGCCGGCGGCTGCACACTATGTGCAGGTCCGCTCGGCAGGGACAGTGCTGCCCAGCTGCTCTGATTGTGTTTTAAACACAATCAGAGCAGCCGGGCAGCACACTGTTTCTGCCTGTCACTGCCGAACGGAGGAAGATGTGCTGCCTACAAGGGGGCCACTGCCATATCCCTTAATTCAGCATGGACCTCTTTCCCCATCTGTTACATCTCGGGAACAACTGATGCCTAGATATGGAGCATGCTACGTCTCTTAATTCACTGCCGAGGACCCCCTCCCCTAATAAATCTGTTTGGGTCCAGGGCTGGTGGAGCCCCATATTGAGGTAGGGCCCCATAATGCTATACTCCCTGTACCCCTCTGATGGCGGCCCTGTGCAGAGCTTCCATGTCAGTTGATATAATCCGCTGTTGGTTTGGTTATCATTTGTGTATTTTGGATTGAAGTGGTAGCAGGGGCTCCTCTTCAGTCCAGATAGAGCAGGAGTGGAGAGAAATACATCAATTCCAGCATAATGTGCAAAGGGAGATGCACAGTCAGAAGTTCTGTGTACTTGATTCATTTAAATAATAGGTATCCAAACCCAGTCCTCAATAGCTACCAACAGGTCATGTTTTAAGGGATTCTGTCTGTAGAAACAGTTGGGATAATTACTGACCCAGGAAAATATACTCTCACCTGTGCATGATTAAAGAAATCCTGAAAACATGACCTGTTGGTAGCACTTGAGTTTGGACACCACCGATTTAGATTATGGTGCATGATAGCTGTTTCATTACAATTCCCTTTGAGCCCTCTTGCTTCTATATGCTATGAAAACCTATGAGAAAAGACATATTTACCATACAAATAGTATATTTATCAGAACTATAAAAAAATGCAGTCATAATGCTTCTTCATGTACTATAATGTAAAACGATTAGTCCAAGAGCACCCTTCAAGATAAAAAATAATAATGTAATCTCTATTTAGAGTGTATTATACTTTTTAAATATGCATATCAACAAATCATTTAATAAATATACATTACAAGTGTGCCCTACATGAATCCATAGTCATTGTAAGTTTTCCTTTTTCTCAGATTTTTACGCCTTTGTAATAATAGGACAGGAAAGGGAGAACTAACCATCTCAATTATATGTGTTCATTCAAAGCTGTATTAGAGATTGTGCTGCCCTGTACTATTGTACATCAATGACTGTGTATCATACATTAGCACACCCTTCTGTTCAACACCCAATTTTACATAGTTTTGTCTAGACCAGAGGTACACAACCAAGAGCTCTTCACACGTTCATAAAAACTTGTACTTGGTAAATGCCCATAACACATGCACTATTGTTATGACAGGTTCATTTTTTCATAAACATGTGACAGAGCTCCCAGAACAATGAGATTGAAATTTTGGGTCTCACCTTAAAAGAGGTTGAGCATACCTGATCTACATCAATGGGTAAAAAAACAGTAACAAATATGGAAAAGCAAAAAAAAAATAATAAAAAAATAATCCTGTACTCTCTCAGTTTTGTTATCTTAGGCTTGTTTATTTCTTGGTCTTTATGGTAATATCAGTCATGCATAAAAAACTTCTCCTTAAAATACTTTATTACTTGCAAGTTAAACAATTTTTTTTTTTTAATTAAATTGGTCCCACACCTTAAGCTCTTTCAAATACTGTTCTATAACTTACACATAAACAGATGCCTAGAAGTGGAAAAATAATAATCACTGTGCCTCTTATCATTGATTTTATTATATGTGTATTCTTTAAATCCCATTCTGTCTCCTAAATGTTTTACTCAAATGAAGATTAAATATTTGCATTTGGCGCCACCTATTGGCATAATGAAACTGCAACAGTACATTTCCAAAGTGGAATAATGTATATTATGTTGTGTTAATATAAGTTTGCTGAGCATGCATTATATTTATTAACTTACTAATAGGAATCCAGTGGTCTGAAGTCCATATAGTATAACATTATAACATTCATTCTTTTTAGGTCTTTATCTTAAAACAAAGTTGTGGGTTCCAATCAGTTACTGTCATAAAGAGAGTGAGGAAATGCCCTCATACTTTTCAGATTGGTTTGATTGGTTGTATTTAGTGAAGAACAGCACAATTAAATGCTTCAAGACCAAGGTCGATCAGTGTCTGGCTGCCATGTTTTGGGTTTCTCTGCAAGCAAACCCAACTGGCTAGCTCTGAGGCTCTTTGTAGGAATTGCAAGGAATGTATATATATATATATATATATATATATATATATATATATATATATATATAGGATCCACAGTTGTTCAACAAACGAACAGACCAGCTCCAGCATTAAGAAAAATACAAACTTTAATAGAAAAAATAAATACAGTGATGTATTTTTCTACTTTTTTTCTATTAAATGTTGTATTTTTCTTATTGCTGGTGCTGGTCTGTTGATTTGTTGAACAACTATGGATCCTGTCTTTTGAATTATGGACTATGCACAGCTTTTTAAGTTTTGATTTACTTATTGTGAACTGAGTGCATCCTCATGTATGTTTTGTATATATATATATATATATATATATATATATATATATATATATATATATATATATATTGTGGCAAGAGCCTGCTACTGCAGAAGCACACGCGAACAACTTCTTCCTTTTTATGTAGCTTTATTGTCAGGATGATAAATGTTTTGACACCGTATACTTTCACAGCAATTATGGAGACCCTAAACGCTTGCTATACATAGACCAGCTCTCTCTCAAGACCAGCCAGCTATCCCAGCGTTAGTCTTCCTGAACAAATGACACAATCAAGCTTTTATACATGATGCTCCTCCCCCAGCCTTAGCTTGATGGGCAGGTGACACACCCACCTTCTCTTTAAAAGAAAACACCCATCACTGGCTCTGTTTGCACAAACAGACACACCCTGTCTGTTTGCTGAGAGGAAATCATGTAAGTTAACAAACTTTAAAATACACATACGTTTTTACCTGGTTTAATCGCAACCTAGGTGCATAACTGTGCCAATGTTTTATTCTGTTTGTATACTTTCTCTGCCTCTTGTCAGATAAATGCCTACCTTTGTTACATATCCCTCCCCCTAGCGTCTCCAAGTAGGGGGACGCAGACTTCGCGAGGAGCGCATATTTTCGTGACAATGCATCTGCATTCTTGTGCAGAATCTCAGGTCTATGTTCTACTGAGAACTTGAAAGGTGCCAAGAACTAGTGGGTTACCTTGGCATTTACCTCTCGGTTGCTCTGCATCCATCTCAATGGTGCATGGTCTGTTATTAAGGTGAACTCTCTGCCTAGGAGATAATAGAGCAGGGCTTCTGTAGCCCATTTTATGGCGAGACATTGTTTCTCCACAGTGGCATATTTTTGTTCCTTTGGAAGCAACTTACGACTTAGGTACAGGACAGGATTTTCTACTCCATTCTTCTCCTGTGACAAGACTGCACCTAAGCCAACACTAGAAGCATCAGTTTGGAGGAAGAACCTCCGGGTAAAATCCGGTGCTTGTAGAACTGGGGAGGAACAAAGAGCTAACCGAAGATCAGACCAGGCGGTTTCTGCAGAATCAGACCAGGTTAATCTATCTGGACAACTTTTTGTTTTTAACATGTCCGTAAGTGGAGCAGCTCTAGTGGCGAAGTGGCTTACAAACCGCCTATAGTAACCTACTAAGCCTAAAAAGGTTCTTAACTGCGACTTTTTTTCTGGTCTTGCCCAATTTTTGACTGCCTCCACTTTGTCTAGCTGGGGTTTTACACGCCCTCGACCAACAACGTACCCCAAATATTTGGCTTCTCTCATAGCTATGGCACATTTCTCTGGGTTAGCTGTTAACCCTGCTGACCTTAATGAAGCTAAGACCGCCTCAACTTTGGCTAAATGTGATCCCCAGTCTGGGGTATAAATCACTATATCTTCCAAGTAAGCGGCTGCATAAGCTTTGTTAGGTCGTAGCAATTTATTCATGGCCCTTTGGAAGGTGGAAGGTGCCCCATGCAACCCAAAGGGTAGGACTTTATATTGATAGAGACCATCAGGGGTGGAAAATGCAGTCTTTGGCTTCGCCGTGGAAATCAGGGGAACTTGCCAATAACCCTTTGTTAGATCAAGGGTTGTTAAATAATTGCTACCAGCAAGATTTTCCACTAGTTCATCCACACGTGGCATCGGATAGGCATCAAACTGCGACATACTGTTTAGGAGCCTAAAGTCATTGCAGAACCTAATTGTCCCATTGGGTTTCGGGACAAGCACAATGGGACTATTCCACTCACTAGTGGACTCTTTAATCACATCTAACTGGAGCATCTTCTCGACCTCCTTTCTCACGTCCATCCGTCTGGCTTCTGGAATACGATATGGAAGAGAAGACATCCCTGTTCCAGCGAATCATTTCTTCAGTCTGTTGTCTCTGCTGAATGGACAAAGCTGGCTCTATGGGCACTTCAGACTTTTCAATGGCAGTACTCACAACCTGAGGAGAGGTTTCTTCATCATGCCAAGGTTTAAGGAGGTTAACATGATATATTTGCTCCTCCCTTCTCCTACCTAACTGGTGGACCCTGTAATTGACAGGACCGAAAGCCTCTAGAACTTCATATGGACCCTGCCAATGGGTGAAAAGTTTGCTTTCCTGGGTGGGAACCAGGACTAGGACCTTGTCCCCAGGCTTGAAAGATCGAACAACAGCACTTTTATCATAACTTTTCCTCTGTCGTTGCTGAGCCTCTTTTACATGTTGCTGCACAATGGGCCATATCTTTCCTAGCCTCTCGTACATTTGGGACACAAATTGGACCAGATTTGGCTCCCTGGGACCTTGCTGCTCCCACCCTTCTTTTAACATATCCAAGATACCCCTGGGCTGTTTCCCAAACAATAACTCAAAGGGACTAAACCCTGTTGAAGCTTGAGGTACCTCACGGATGCCAAACATCAAATAGGGAATAAGAGTGTCCCAATCTTTTTTTTCTTGAGCCACTGCTTTCCTGAGCATGTGCTTTAATGTGCGGCTAAAGCGTTCACCAAGCCATCTGTTTGTGGATGGTATACATCTGTGGGTTGCTGGGATGCTGAAAGAAATCTAGGACACAGATTAGATTATTCCTCCTGACGAAGTTGTTGAGCAACGAAACGCGTAGAGGATTTGAAGAGCTATACAGCTGAATACCTGTTGGTCACGGACTACAACTGCCGCTTGGGTTATTTTATTATATGCTGTTTTACAAGAGTTCGTCTGGTATGTGTAAATCACTTATGTCTTTTAACTATTAAAGTATGATAATGCACTGTGGAAGCGCCCCCGTCTACTTGATTTTTTAGATGCCTTGTATGCCCGTGGAGATCGGGTAAAAGAGGGGAATACGCGGTGTCCATACATCGCTAGTGCTATAAGGATCTAAGCCACATATATTGATTAACTCGGCTGGAATGATATTCAATCTATATTCAAAGACTATCTGAACTGTCTTTTGGCGCACTGTATAATTGTACTTTTCTAAATATATACATATATATATATATATATACATATATATATATATATATATATACAAGTTAACCCATGCATGATACTCATGCATTCTAGTCAAATCAAGCTACTTAAGGTGTTAAAAAGGTTCTTGTCATGCATTTGGGCCCTAGCCCAGGCCTCCTCAGGGGAAGAGCGTTACTTCCCGACGCAAGCGCCCTTTTTTAACGTGGTTTTGTCAACATGTCACCACCTCATCATTTTTCTCCATCACCTCATCCTTCATCTTTATCGCCACATCTATCCAGATGTCTATCCAGACACAGGGATCTCTCTCAGCGGTCCTGAGTATCACACTCCTCTCACTCTGTCACCCCCGGCAACCACCAACCACTCCCCACTGTCACCCCCGGCAACCACCAACCACTCCCAGCTGTCACTTCTCCTTCAAGAAATATATATATTTTTTTTAAATCGTTATAAACACTTTTAACAATTAACAAATTAAATTAACAAATTAAAAACATCTTAGTATACCAAATTTCAGCCCTTTCTGAGGTTTTTTTTCCACACACACACACTAAGAATTTAGTAGGTCAGTGTATAACGCCGCCCAGCAGGTGGCGCTGCAGCTTGGTTTTATTTTTTACACACACACACACACACACAGACAGACTAACACAAGCCACTAGGCATTTTTATTATAGATATATATATATATATATATATATACATATATATATATATATACATATATGTGTGTGTATATATATATATATATATATATATATATGTATATATATATATATATATATATATATATATATATATATATATATATATGTATATATATGTGTGTGTGTGTGTGTGTGCATTAAAGATCATGTGAACACCAGTGCTTCTTATGAGATAAAATACATTTTGGAGAAGGTGATATGTACCATCAAGAAGTGTGTGTAATCCCTATCCACTGATGTCATTCCCTCCAGACACCCACCAGCTACATATATCTAGGGCACAAGGTATTTTATTTTGTGTTCATTGTATGCAGTTTTGATTGTTTAATATGAACAATTTTTAACATACCGTTGCTATATTGATTCCATATAAACTGCTAACATTTTAACCCACTGTTCAAATAAGCTGCTTCATATCAGGCAAGTGAAATAATTAATGATACTGCCAACTCATTAGGCTGTTGAGTGAGCTTGCAAACAACATTGTGTAATGTGTGGGCAATATACTCATCACGAACGAACATGAATGGTGATGTAATGGAGCTGCAATGTACAGTAAGGTTATAAACTGTGGTTTCATCATGCTTTGTGCTTCTTTAACTATTTAACATGTTTAGAAAAACATTTGATGCATTGTTTAAACTCTGCGGCAAGATGAAACAACATCAGACTGTCCTGTATCCCACTTCCTGCTGGACACGCACAAATGACAGCATGGCAGTAGCTTAGATCATAGACGTGGCATGCAGTGGTAATGTGTAATTCATTCACCTTTACTTCTTAAGACAAAGTTGTTTGTCAAAATATGCAGAGAATACTAACTACATACATTTAACAGATGCAAGTTTTGCACCCACGCTCACTGAAGTTGAAGAACAATCCTTATATTGTACATTCGTATATATGACTGATCAGTGATCAATGAACCAAATTGTATCAATATGAAACATTTTATGAAAACCATGTTTTAGTGTACTTTTAGCAAGTAAACTCCATCTGCTTGTCCCCATGCTGGGATCTTTTCTGCCAATTACTGACTGTTGTTTTAATGTTGGCATTAGAGCAGTTCCTAAATTTACAGCAGCACCAATGTTCTCTAGCAAAGGTAAAAATGGTGTTTGCATATAATGACATGAAAGCCGCCCTGCTTTGGCAGACCTTTTATTTAGCCAAATCAATAGAATTAGCATATGTTATTGTTTAAGGAATTGTATCCAATGCTCTTAACTCTTACACACCCTTAGGCTAGGTACACACTGAAGCATCGGCTGAAAAGAACATGACTCTGTAAACTCTATGGTGATCGTGAGCATGAGTGCATACACACTACATGATCGGTCGATGGTTGGTCGGAAAATATTAAACAGTACGACCAACCAAATGAAACGTTGATCGGCACTTTGGGATGACTTTAGATCATTGTGTCACTATACACACTCACACGATATCTGACCAAATGGTCGGATGTCAGCTGATTTGCCCGATTATTGGCCAAAAACGCTCCAGTGTGTACCTAGCCTTAGTCAAGACCTGAATATAATCTAGAAAGTGTTGTTGGTTTAGAACACGCATTAAGAGCTAATAAAAACAGTCCTGGAAGCTAACATGCAAATCCCAAAGAGCCAAAAGACTCGCAACAGCCAGAAACTACTGTAAAATGCTTATCCGGAAAACCATGTCCAACTTTATCGCTCTGAACTCAGTGTTGCTTCCAAATGACCTATTACCTTCTGGTCTACAATAAAATAACTTTCTGGTAATATTACAAGAAACACTTTCCCCTAAAAAGTATCTGTGTAACCATCAACAGCAATGGACAAATATTACAAGCATCCAATAACCACATTGATATTGCAGGGTTATGTTTTGGTCACTCGCCTTCACACAACCTACACTCTCAGCTTCCCTATACACCAAACTGTAAAAGAACATACATGTTAACCCATTATTTAAATCTGGAAACCCATGAGATCAAAACACCTACACACCTATCTCCCTTCTCCCAGTATCCCACTATAAAACTTCTACAAAATTAGTGAATGCTCAGCTGATATATGAAATTAACCTGGTAAATCCAATGCAATCTGATTTCAGCTGAACATACTGTAGTTTAATTACAACCCTGAACAAGGTGTGAAATGACTGTCAGTAGGAACTAGAAGAATTCTGTTTGCCTCCACTGTGCATTAAAGTAAACTAGAATCATAGGAAATAATGATGCAGAATCCCCCCACACTTTCATCCTATTCATCAGAATCCCCACAAAACATTTTGCCTATTAATCACACACTCTCTCACCCAGGCTGATTGTGTATTGACTCCTCCAGCTGGTACTTAAATCATTAGCGCCACAAACAATATTATATATCAAGTCACAGCCACATTACTTCTTTTTGTCGTCTCCATTTGAACTACTGCAGGACAGAAGATTTGCACCCATTTTAATTTTGAACTGATAAACATCAGTTGTGGAGGCATTTGACACGTCTTGCACCATAGGTGGAACTAGTCAGTTGTGGGCCCAGGGGCAAAAATTATATATATATATATATATATATATATATATATATATATATATACAATTGAGGTGAGTAGACAATTTCTAAACTCCAATCCATACATCTAGCTACCTCTCTCTCTCATCCCTTCTTCCCTTCTCCCCCCTTCATCGACTCTGTCTCCGTTTCTCCCGTCTCTCCATCTCATCCATGTGTCTGTCTGTCTTCCCCTCCCTTTAGATTGTACGCTTGTTTGAGCAGGGCTCTCCTATCTCCTGTTTCCATCACTTTTAACTGCTCTCTCCAGCTACTCAGCTCACCTCCTCTCGGTCCCTCTGCCCTCTGTCTCCTCTCGCTTCTCTCTGCTCCTCTCAGTGGCTTCATGCCCACCCTCTTGGGCTCAAGCTACCTGCCTGTACTGACTTTTCCCCACCTTCTCTTTCTAGCTGTGCCTTGAGCCCCCAGAGTTATAGTGCTTACTGTTACTTGTACTGTGCTGTTTCACCTTGTACTGTGCCATTGTTTGTCTTTGCTACGGATACTTTGTGGCGCCCTATAAATAAAAATTAATAATAATAATAATAATAATATTCCCTTGCTGGAACCCCTGGTGAATACCTCTCCTCCGTTAGACTCCTCACCTCTCTGGGGGTAGCTGTCACTCAAGCAGAGATCAAGACCATTCACACTATCTGGCTTTCGTGACACTGGTGCATTGTTCTTGTTACAGTCTAAAAACACTGGTAGGTCAATTGGTGAAGTTGGTGTGATGTGCATCTTTGAATGGGAACTTAGTTTGTAAGCTCCACTGAGGGAGGGGCTGGTATGAATGCTTATATTCTCTATACAGCATTGCCCGTGCTAATAATTATTGAGAACAATAATATTAAATTATGCTGGCCATACACCATACAAATTGGCCACACATGGAAGATGAGCGGCTAAACCATAGGAGCCTGTTAGTTTGGTCAGACAGTGACCACATTAACAGGTGAATTGCAGTCATCTTACCATCACATTTACTAACATGTCTGATTATGATCCCATCGATTTTTAATAAATTTTTATTAGGAGTAACCAATTGCCGATACTGCTGCAAATATTGTAGAGCATGTGACCAGCATTGAAGTGCTTCAAGGGCTGAACCTGTTGAGAACGCCCAGATAAGTTTGAAGCCAAAGATTTTCCTATAAGTAGTTCTACGTACATGGTTCAAATATCATGCACCCCTGTTCCTGTAAGAAAATCAGACATCATCTATATCTCCAGGTTTCGGACATTAAAGTCTTTATTGACTAGTGGTAAACGAGTTTATCATAAAGGTTTATTCCAAGTATTATGCTGAGCATTTATGGATAGCAAGACTTTCTTTTTTAACAGAATAGTTAACAAATGATAATGTTTATCATACTACAGTCTGCCCAGTATAAAATACCAACATGGATTTTGGCAAAACCTAGGAATGTCCATGTCCAACAGCAACAGACACAATTAGATTAAATTGGAGGGGAACGTTAGTATTTGTTCTTCATTCTATCCTTGCTACCCAAGACAATCACTTTCTCTTGTGCACTTTATCTACCACCTCTTTAGCCTATTACTCACCTCTTATCTGCCTCAACTAGGGCCGAGTAATTTCTATCACAGACTACTATAACAGATAATTGTCATACTTTTGCATATATCCGGCCCCAGTGTATATCAGTGCACCTCAGCTTACCTTATTGTGAGCAGTTGGCTGTATTATGGGTATGAGGTTGCTATGGGGGAAAATTAATTTAGTGGTCAATGTGATGTACACCTAAGAATGGAATTATATACAGCATTAAGTCTGTGTATGGTTTGGCATTCAGATGCATGTGATGGTTATGGCATTGTATGTTCTGTGTATAGATACGTATATGATGGACAGGGGGCTAAATAATATGCTGGACAATTGTATCTACTCATCACAGTATTTGCTTTTCCATCACACCCCATACACTATACACAGGAATGTTGTTTTACATTGCAACCATATGAAAAAGAAATCAAGTTGTCAGGTCTAAAACATTTGTTATCTATAATAATTATTACACATTGTTGGCCCTTTCTCCCACTCCATCCACACCCTATATCCTAACAAATTTCAGTTACATTAAAGTTTCCTCTAAATACATAGGTGATCTAAAGTATTGTATCTCAATATAACCACAACATAATTACAAAGGCTTTTAAAAGGGATAATATATATATTTGTCTCACATGGAGAAGAGTTAACAGGTAAAGAATGTAAGATTCCACTACATATACTATAAAATTATCCATTATCTAATACGTATTTCACTTCTAAAGCCACCGCCAACAAGCAGCTGCTCTCCTTGTCACGAAGGAGAGGAATTGCCAGAAGCTGTTTCCATGTATGGCACTTCCTACTTGTGTCTTGGATGTAATCCAATGTTTGTGGTTTGCAGGAAACTTGTACCTTTCACCTGATTGCTTAGCACTTCCAGCTTTTGTTGAGGTTGCAACATGAGTTTATGACTCAACCGGAGACATGAAAACTAACATTATTTGGAGATATTTTCCTTAGTACCAGCACACCTTTACATGTTAAGCAATACCACATAATTGGTCCGTTCATTTAAGCTGCATCTTGTCAACTATAGGAGAAATCTGAAAGACAAATGTGTTTATTCATATTATGAATAATATAACTGTATAACTGAACAATAAACTCAAACTATAACAATAACTTTAGTAGGAAGATATATGTTTTATTCTATGTAATAATAATCCTCCTTGTTTGCTCTGAACTTTGGTTAATATGTTTTATAGAACCTGTGGGTATGTTTACCTTCTAAAATAATTAATTGTGAATCTGTCTGAAACTTTACATACATACTTAACAACTTTTCTTAGAATGGATTTTATAGTAACATGTTGTTGCAAGTCAGGCACAGTGTTTTAATGCTAGTGGCTAAGGTATTAGGCCTTAGTGATAGACAACACACAGTACTGCAAAACTCATGTTAACATAGAAAGTATTAGTTCACATTTGCAGATTTTTCTTTTAAGTATGTCATTTACCCAAGTCATAATTTTTGCAAATTATACCCCATATCGATGTTTTATAGCTTGTGTGGCAGAGTATACCCAACATTGCATGCAGGGCCGGACTGGGACTAAAAATCAGCCCTGGCATTTAAAATACAGAGGCCCACCTCAGTTCAAGCATGAAAGAAGCTTTGTGGCGGCGCTGAAAAGGGCGTGACTACATTGTTTTGTGGGTGTGGCCAACATGGGGCATTGATACATACATTATAATAAAACATTACATTTATCACAGCCCCCCTCAGTGAAACAAAGGCCCCCTCAGTGAAACAAAGGCCCCCCTCAGTGAAACAAGGGCCCCCTCAGTGAGACACACAGTCCCAGTCAGTGAGACACACAGCCCCCCTCAGTAATACACACAGCCCCACTCAGTAATACACACAGCCCCAGTCAGTGACACACACAGCCCCCCTCAGTAATACACACAGCCCACCTCAGTAATACACAGCTCGGCGGAGGGAGTTCAATGTGATGTGCGGCTGTTGCCAGTGATCACATGGGACGCGCACCATGTGACAGGTGCCGTCCCATGTGATTAATATCACATGACCGCACATCTCATCTCCCTCCGCCGAGCAGCGCGCAGTGAGCTGCGCTGCTCGGGCGGGCATGGTGCTCCCATCGGATCAACCCAACTAGCCATCAGCCCTTCTGGCATTTGCCAGAAGTGCCCGATGGCCAGTCCGGCCCTGATTGCATGTGATTTTAAAGTATGCTACCATCTTAGGAAGGCCATATATGCAGCTGTCCTCAGTGGGAAATACAAACCCACTAACAAAAAAGTAGATGGCACATACTTGCACATGTATGCTTGGAGGATAATATTTTTCCATTACAGATATTTGAATACACTTATTGTTATCTTTTATTTATAAAATGTCAATATAGCAGAGCCTTATACACTGAGGGGATCATAATACAAACAAATAACATGTAATGACTTAAAACATAAGGTAATATGTTCTTCCCAAAAGAGCTTACAATCTAAGAGGTGTGGGGTACACTTGATACATAAGGTAGTGAAATAACAATTGGTGCTGTTGGTGAGGATACATGTTTATGTATACAGACACTGCGCTAGTTACTGGCCCTAGGCAGTTGATAACTGCAGGCACGGCGCTAGTTCCTTTCTCCAGGCAGTTGATAACTGCAGGCACAGTGATAGTTCCTGGCTCTGGCCAGTTGGTGACCATAGACACTGTGGTCGGTCCTGTTTCGCTTGATTCGCTTTAAACGTATCATCATGCAGACACACACTATTGTAAGTTGCAAATAACTTAAGAGACATGCATCTCAGAATAAACACGTAAACGCACCATTTTTGCGGCATCCATTTTACGTGTATGCTGCATGCAGATATTGAATGAATAATGGGGGGGATTTACTTATCAGAGAGACAGATTTTAGTACAACATGAGCAGTTCAAATACAATGGCCAAAATGTATAGTCTGCATCAGTGGTCGAAGTGAGGGGGAGGTATACAGCGGTATGCTATACCGCCACTTCTTCTACTGCTTTCATTATAGAACTTTGAATTTACATTCACTTACATTTTCCATACCACCACTTCTAAATATCAACTTCGACCACCGGGCTGAACATGGTTTTTCTCAGTGAAACTAAGAATGTTGGCTTTTTATTTGCTCTTTAAACAAGCACTGACTTAACAGCTGTACGCTGTGCATGATTTCCTCCTCCCTTATTTATACTTCTAAATATGTCATCACTACTGTTACTGAATGTCTGTCTGGGTCAGGTATGAAATGAGTAACATAAAATGTCAATATGCAGAAGCTGCGGAAAGTATAGTTTACTTGAGAAAGGTGTGTGTTTTACATTGTTTTTATGTTGCCTAGGAGGATATCCTGTTGTAGACAAAATAATAATACACATAGGCCAAGTTATAAAAGAGTTTACGGCACCATGTAAAATTAAATGAATAGATTATTACCAGGTTATTAAATGGAGACGATATCAAGTCTTTGTCGTTTATTGTTTCAGCGGGTTTCACATGCACCTCATTTTTTTGCTTAGGATACGGATTTACGTATTGGACATGTACACATAATACATACTTGCCAACTGTCCTGGAATGTCCGGGAGACTCCGGGTAGGTCTCCCGGACTCCTAGCAGGCAATTTTCCCGCATCCTGCCTACTTCCTAGTGAAGTGGGCATGATGGAAGCCCCAATGACACGATTCATGGTGAATCAACATATTGCTTTTTTCATGGGGCGGGGCCAAAATGGTGCCATTGGTCGCACCCCACCCCTATCACGGCCCCTGTCCAGGATCTCCCGGGGCTCCATAACATAGGGTTGGCAAGTATGACATAATTACAAGTACAAATAGCTGTACCTAGATTTTTGCACATCTTTAACTTGCATTCCTTTATGCCTGAAGGAGCGGGCATACATAATAAGATGCAGATACATATCCAGATATTCCTCTTTAGAGGCGTTTCACTTGCAACATAATTAGATGCAGGTACAGCCCCAGATAATCCTTTTATGAGGGGTATTGCTTGGAGGGCTGGTGTAAGGATACGTAGTAATGATAACTATCAGCAGCACTGCAGCTATAATATTTCAAATTGTGGCTGTTTTTTGCATTGCTTAATTAACGATTCCACTTGGACAACCATGTGTATCATCATAAAGGGGCATAGTGTCACACAGATCTCTTAATTTAGAAAGCCTGCTAAATATGCCATACTGATGTCTCTGGAATTGGAAAGACTGAAACAGCCCCAGTGCACTTGCTCCATTGTTAAATCTTTTGCTATGCCACTGATTGATGCTCAACAAGAACCTGACGGTCTGGCGCGCAATCTCCGTTCCAGTTCCTCCCAAAGGTGTTCGACGGGGTTGAGGTCAGGGCTCTGTGCAGGCCAGTCAAGTTCTTCCACACCAAATTCTTTGTAGTCCTTGCTTTTTGCGCTGGGGCACAGTCATGTTGGAATAGAAAAGGGCCTTCCCCAAACTGTTGCCTCAAAGTTGGAAGCATAGTATTGTCTAACGGATTTGGTATGTGGAAGCATTAAGATTGCCCTTCACTGGAGATAAGGGGCCTAGCCTAAACCCTGAAAAACAGCCCCATACCATTATCCCTCCTCCACCAAACTTCACAGTTGGCATAATGCAGTCAGGCAGGTAACGTTCTCCCGAGATCCGCCAAATCCAGGCTCGCTCATCTGGCAGCTAAAGTGAGAAGCCTGATTTGTCACTCCACAGAACACAGTTCCACTGCCCCACAGTCCAGTGTTGGTGTGCTTTACACCATTCCATTCGACACTTGGAATTGGTCTTGATGATGTGAGACTTGCATGCAGCTGCTCCGCCATGGAAACCCATTCCATTAAGCTCCCGCTGCACAGATTTTGTGCTTACATTAATGCCAGTGAAAGTTCGGAACTCTTCAGCTATGGAATCAGCAGTGCATTGGCGACTTTAATGCACCATGTGTCTTAGCAGTCATTGACCCCACTCTGTGATTTTATATGTCCTTATGCTTCGTGGCTGAGTTGCTGTTGCTAATAAATGCTTCCACTTTCTAATAATATCACTTACAGTTGACCATGGAATATCCAGCAGGGATGAAATTTCACGAGCCGTCTTAATGCAAAGGTGGCATCCTATCACAATACCACGCTTGAAGTTGCTGAGCTCTTTAGAACGACCCATTTTGTATCACAAATGTTTGCAAATGGAGACTGCATGGCTAGGTGCTTGAATTTATACACCTTTGACAACTGGTCTGATTGAGATTAACTGGTGTGGCCAAATACTTTTTTCCATATAGTGTATATATTTGCATTTTCAGATAATTTCAAGTAAAACTTCATGCATACAACATGAGTATTATTCCATAGTAATTACCAGTTAGCACTATGTACAGCTACTTAATTCACCCTTCAATAGTGTAATTCATGTATATCTTGGTATATGTGAGTAGCACTAACTGACAGATGGGAAGTACTATTTGTTACTAGCTCAGATTTCTACGTGTTTAACTTGGTGTTCTAAAATTTTAAAGAAAATGATAAAGAGCAACCTAGCAGTAGCTAGTGAGAGACATGAGGTTAATTAAGATGTTGTGCAGATTTGGCAAAGAACATGATTATTAAACATTAGACACAGCAAAATAAGTCAACCACCTCATAACTGTGGCTATCATTTACCTTTGTAATCAGACTGCATTGCAGTTTGCTGTCAAGAATAATTAATAAACCAAGAATAATTAGAATTGGGTGTTTATGATCAGCAATCAACACCACTTGGTACAATGGGCTACTCTTAATGTATAGGGTAATTGATGGTGGGGTATAGTTACATTTACTGTATCAAAAACATATATGATTAGCGATTGTCACTGAGTCTAGGATCTCCATTGGTGCTTCATTATCGCTTCTCTGCCTTTTTGCTAAAATAAAATGTAGTACCTGTCTGAGTAAGGGGCTGTTGTCCCCCTGAAAGGGCTACGAGAATCCTTGGTCTGATACCAGAAGGTCAGTGGTGTTAGGAGCTTGATGTGCCTGTACCTCCAGGGGAAAGGGCCAAGAAGTGTCCTGAAAATGCACTGCTCGTGGTAGCAGCAGTAGTCACTATCACTTTGGGCACAGAGCAAGGCTCGTGCATAATGCACTTGATAATCCTGCATCACCTTTTTATTTGTTGGTCCTGGCCTTTTGGCTGGACCAGAACATTTTTAAACACCGCTAGAATTAGGCTAGGGCCTACAAGCTCTTTTTTATTTTAAACACAAGTACATATTGAATACAAGCACTTGTTTGCATGGATACCAGTTGGTGTGGTTTTTGTTTGCACATTTCGGGTTTGTGTATGACCCTTATGGGCTGCCAGGGTTGGACTGGCCCGCCAGGGGACCAAGCTATCCCCCGGTAGGCCCGAACTCTGATCACTCCCCTCTTCTTTGGTGGGGGGAGCGGGAAACTTAAAAAAAAAAAAAAAGAATACTCATGTGACCACAGCACTCTCTGACTCCTCTCTGCTCCGCTCGCACTGAATGTCAGGCGTGATGTCATCACGCTCGAGGTGCAGTGAGGAGTGCCGCAGAGAGGAGTTGGGAAGAAGACAGAAGACAGAAGAGAAGAAGAGAAGAAAGAAGCCGATAGAAAAGGTAAGGGAAGGAACGGAAGCAAGGGGGGAGCAGAGTGAATGGGGAGCACGGCAGAGTGAAGGGGGAGCAGGCAGAGTGAAGGGGAAGCACAGACAGCATGGCAGTGAGTGAAGGGGGAGCACAGACAGCATGGCAGAAAGTGAAAAGGGTCAAAGACAGCATGGTAGAGTGTGAAAAGGGGCAAAGATAGCATGGCAGAGTGTGAAGGGGGGCCAAAGCAGCATGGCATAGTGTGAAGGGGGGGCCAAAGCAGCATGGCAGAGGGTGAAGGGTAGCAAAAGCAGCATGGCACAGGGTGATGGGGAGCAAAAGCAGCATGGCACAAGGTGATGAAGGGGGGCCAGGAGATGGGGGGCAAAAGCAGCATGGAGGGCGCATTGTGATCATAAGGAGGCATAGCATGGTAATGAAGGGGCAGAGTAATGTGTGTGTGATGGCACAGTGGGGTTGTGGAAATGTAATGTGTGTGTGGTAGGTGGTGACTAAATAATGGGTGCTATTTACGATGGGGTGATTTGGGGGCTATTAATTGAATGTGGGACTGAGTTTGAGGAGCATAAGGTCTATTTATTAAATGTAAATATGAATTATTTAATGGCAGTGACGGTTGTGATAGGTATATTTATTATACGTAAATGCGATTAATTTATTGCAGGGGCTGTCTGGAGGGAAGGAAATAGGTTTTTTGAATGGGAATACTATTACTTTAATGTTGAGGCTGGAGGAAGGACTAAGTATTAATTGTGGGTCCTATTGATTTAATGCCGGGGCTGGTTGGAATTTTCTAAATGTACCCATTATTTTTTCCAAATAGGGCCCCCAACATTCCAGGATCCAGACAAGCCGCAGCTAAATAAACCAGCAGACTTAGGTGGTAAAATTGACAAGAACAGGTAGGACAGTCTGGCAAATGTTCTGAAACTAGTGCAGGCTTGGCCAACCTGTGGCACTCCAGGTGTTGTGAAACTACAAGTCCCAGCATACCCTTCCAGCAATAAGCTGGTATATATTGGCAAAGCATGCTGTGGCTTGTAGTTTTGCAACACCTGGAGTCCCACAGGTTAGCCAAGCCTGGTCTAGTAGGACAATCCCGATTTTTTGGTGTTCTGCCCAATCTAAGGGGCAGGTCAAGACTGTGTACTCTTTATATACACACTGCATTCTTTATATACTACACTATGGTGCTAGCTGTCCTTCGTGGGCTGACCACTCCCCCTCTAATGTCTGATCTCGCCTCTATGATTGCTGGCTACACCCCCTCTGGTGGACCCCTAGCATTGCAGTTCCCCGGTGGGCCCTTCATGCCCCTGTCTGACACTGTTGGCTGTCTCTCTCTAAGTTGGGGGAGGCTTCCTCCTCATGAGAGTAGCTGAAGAACTAGTCCCCTGGGGAAAGCTTCGGCCAACCCCGGGGAAAAGGGGGACCACCTGAGCCTTGTGGCGGATGTGGTCACGAAGACCATTTCCGCCTTAAGTTCCTTTTGGCTCCAGGGGTCAGGGATGTAAAGGGACCCTCCCTAACTTTGGCGAAGGGGGGGTCTAAAGACAATTATCTCCCTAAAGGGCCCAGGCATAAAGAGTAACGGGCCCCTTTCCATTTTGGTAAGGGTCCAAAGACCTAAGCCACCAGCACTGTTTTCTTGCACTGCACTGGGTGTTTTGGCGCATCACACCTCGGGCTTCAATAAAAAAATATATATAATTCCTTGTTTGTGTACATTGATATAGGTGGACTATGAGTTTTCCCAGTTATATTTTTTGCTGGGGATTCCCTTCTAGTGGATTAATAACTTGAGGAAAACCTAACCTGATTTTTTTTTTTTTAAATTCTGCACTATGCATGCATTTACTTCACACTTACTACTCTTCCTTTTAGACAGGGAACTATCTTCAGATTTCTGATTCAGAACTCACGTCACAGTGCAGCTATAAATTACAGTGCCTGTTGAATCTCATGCTTTAATTAATAAGCTTCAATTACGAGACACATTAGAGTTTACATGTGCCTGCAGGCCTCAGCCAAATTTTCAACACTTTGGGCAAAAGTTGAAGCATGTGACTGTTAATAAAAGTGTACTTGATAAAGTGGCCAATCAGAAACCAACTGACTGAATTCTTAATACTACTGCTTTAAATTTGTCCCTTCCCTTACTGCTTAAAGCTTGTACCTTACACGTCTTCCATCCCAGGTATAAATGGTAAAAATGGACATTACTAGGTAGTGTAGGACTTAGTGATTTGAAAAGGTTTGGTGATGGGTCAGAACAGTACATTTTAAATTTTAAAGAAAACAAATAGCACCTTACTTGTGTGCCTATATCAGACAGAAAGAATTTGTTAAAATGCTCAGGAATTAAACTTTTATTATTTTAAAAGAATGTTAAAGCACAGTTATACCCACTAATAATGTAGATCAAACAAAAAAAAATCAAAATCTTTGCTAATAACTCTATATAATATTTCTATATGATCTATAATATCAGTAATACTATTGATTTTGGTTTTCGTCACTACAATGAGTACAATGTTCAGAGAGTCTACACATCATTGCTAGTAGTACACAGAACAAAATCTACTTATCAGCAACCCTTGGAGACGGTTATTTTATTATGTTATAATGTTATCATAATGTGTATATTGGCTGATAAAGCTTCAGGGAACAATCAGATTACAACAGCGAGTAAACACAGACACCCTGTTCATATCAGTTTGAAATTTCCGTAAAATTTTTAATATCCACTGATCTTCTGAAGTACCCACCTTACACACATACACACATTTTTTCCATTGCCGTTTTTCAGGAATCTTAATGCCATCTGTTCAGTCACCGGAAGTGTCAAATGCATTCTACCCTATATTTAACAATAAATATGTGGGTTTAAACACTCAACTCAATACATTATAAATCAGTATTACATATTGGACATTTAGGATTTTCATGAGAAGAAAGATGTAAATGATGTAATTATTTTATAAATCCATGTCTGTGAGATCACATTATAAATTGCATTGCTAAACGTTTTTATTGCTGTTTCATTAATATTGCTCTATATTTATAAAGCTACAACCTTCAACGCACCACTGCATATTAAGAGGATTATGTTACAAAAAATGATAAAAAGTCTGCACACTTCACAAACACTTGTTAGAAAGTCATCTCGCTGTCTGGGACATTCAAAAGTATTACTATGCTGCCCATTTCAGACAATACATCTGGATGCATTCGCACCCCAGTATTAGACTATGGGTTAACTTTGAAGCCGCATTGCCACACATAATATCTCTCCCCAAAACATTATGGCTCCCACAAAAATCTCGATCCTCCAGCGGCTCAACCTCCTTTCCTACAATATCCTTCTCATGTGATATCTGTTATCAAGAGTGCAGGACATTTACATTACTGTACTCGCCACCAGTGATGGTTCTTGTGTGCAACAACTCAGACATTTCCCCGGGTATGCGCCCATTTCACCTTCTACCCTGGATTAATAAGAACATTCAATCTAGCACTGCTTTGCTCCTTCCTTGACTCTTTGAGGTGCACTTTCGTTTTCAATTACCAAACCAACAATACTTTCATACCTTCAAATTCACCACTTTGCCCATCCCTACATTACCACCCACCTCTCCGGCTCAAATTCTTTGATTGAAGCCTAATTCCTCTTTCATTGTAACACAAATGCAAATAGAATCAGGATATGGTGGTGGTCTTAAGCTCTGAAGAATGAACCATATCCAAAACAGTTTCACTAAAAGCACTAATAGTGTTCATATTAAAAAAAATGCTTATATAATCTATTACACTCTATATAACCAACTGGTTCCATACTGTGGCCAGATATGCACATTTAAATATACAGTGTATCAGGGTCCAGCACTCACCTGAGCCTGTCTGACGTCTGTGACAAAGGTTGAATCAAAAACTATCACCTGGTCTGTTTAAAAAGATTAAAACGTTCTCTGTCTATGCCACAAGCTAACTTTGCCTTACCAATTATGCCACCACCAAGGTCTTTAATTGAAGAGCTGACACTCTTATTTATAAAGCCTTCCGTTCTCTCTTTAAACTAATCTATCACAATTTACTTTTATAAACCAAATGATCTCCCCTGTTTCAGTTATGCAGCATTTTAAAACAAAGCTAAGGCTGACATGTGAATTTGTGAGAACACAGAGACCTGAACGTATTCTTTGTAATTTAATATGGAAAATAAATCCACAATGCTTAATATAAAATAATTAACCAAATGACATACAGATATATAATGCAATAGCTTCTTTTTAAAATAAAAAGGGTAAAATAACAGAAATAATAAACTTCCGAATAATCAATTTTCTATTTTGCTGGGAGAAGCAAAAAGGTCACTTCTAAATATGAAATTGGCTCCAATGAAGTGACAACATGGTTACAACTACAGGACATTTTAGCCCTGCTGCAAGTAGCCCACAGCCCCCTTCCTGTGATGTCAAAACTAGAAAGTCTATGTAAATCCAAATTAGCTGTTTATGACTGTTCAAAACACCTTTGAAGTCATGTTTTATTTGCACAGGCCTAACTACGCACCAGAATGTCCTACAAAGATGATTTTACCTCCACAAAACAGGTCATAAATTTCCCTTCATTCTCATACCAAACATGGCTCCTGTAATTATGATACTTGAGAAAATATGATATGACATTTTCCTGTGTCTTTATCTCCCTTTTCACACTGTAACCCAGCCGCCCTGGCACCTGTCCTAGGTAATCACACATGTTTTTGACGTACCTTTAAAAACGGATTTCAAATGCCTCAACTTTTCGATCTGTGCCAAAAATGATATTTGGGCACTCATCTGAAACCAGTGTCTGGGGCCTCTTTTCTATAAACACCTCCTGGGAAGAACAGAAAAGTTTAACACAATCATAGGGCTACATTAATTTAGATTCAGGTTTTCAGGTTTTAACTCCTAGTTGGACACAAAGCTCCTCTCAACCATGTCGAGCTATGACTATAAATTAATTTCAGAAACCCATATTTGCAGTTATATATGAATAGTAGAGATGCTCAGGCTCGGTTCCCCGAGAAACGAACACACCCGAACTTAGCAGATCCGAGTACCAAGCCGAGGCGGCTCAGTACTTTTGCGTGCCCTTGGAATTGAAGACGAGGCAAAATGCCATCGTTACGTCATCGGATCTGAGATCTCGCGAGTTTTGGATTCTAAAAATACCGCCCTCCACGGTGATCCAGCGCCATTTCACAGAGGGACACAGCATGGGTAGCACAGTTCTTGGCAGTCTCTAGTGCAGTTGGGCAGCATCAAAAGTAGAAAAAAAGAGAAGGGGTAGCAGTGTTCTTCAATGCTCCAGTGACATTCAAGAGAGCTCCATTGCTAATTGTCATTGCTGAAATAGAAATAATTGGTCTGGCAGGCTTGGTCTTCTAAATCTGCAGTCATATTGTACTGTGTTATATAGGTAAAACACAAAGAGGAGAGCTCCATTACTCCATTGCTAATTGTCATTGCTGAAATAGAAATAATATGGCTGGCAGGCTTGGTCTTCTAAATCTGTAGTCACATTGTACTGTGTTATATAGGTAAAACACAAAGAGGAGAGCTCCATTTCTCCATTGCTAATTGTCATTGCTGAAATAGAAATAATATGGCTGGCAGGCTTGGTCTTCTAAATCTGTAGTCACATTGTACTGTGTTATATAGGTAAAACACAAAGAGGAGAGCTCCATTTCTCCATTGCTAATTGTCATTGCTGAAATAGAAATAATAGGGCTGGAAGTGTTGTTCTTAATCTGCAGTCACATTGTACTGTGTCATCAAAATGGATTCACAGCAGTTCACAGAAGAAATCAGGGAAACAAAAATGTAAAAAAACACCTTTTACATTGGTCAAGAAAAAAAAGACCTGTAATCCAGGCAAAGTTATCTGCAGAAAAAAATAAAATTGCCAACATGCCATTTTACACACGCAGTGGCAAGGAAAGAATTAGGCCTTCACCTTTCTCTATGAGTGCTAGTTCTGCAACTGTCACTGAGGCATCTTCTTGTAAGATCAGTCATGACCAAGCAAGACCTTGTCATTCAGACTCCAAATGTGCTGTCCAAATACTTTTATGTGTAAAAGCTGAGCTGGAAGAAAACAGTAAGGCATTAGAGGAAAATGTATGTTCTGATTCAGAAATTACACAAATCCCTGAGGATAGTCTATCCATGAGTGCTATGTGTAATCCTGACCTATCTGATAGAGTACCCATAAAGAAGGCCCCTTTCAGCATTTCTGCAGATGTGTGCATGAACAGCCCAAGTGTAGTCGGTGATACACAAATTGAGGATGCCACTTTTTAATTGCAACAGGTTGAGGGGGATATTTGTGTACCTGACGAGGGTGCTAATGAGAATGTTGATGAGGATGATGTTGTTTGTGTAAGTCCTGCACCAGTGGAATCAGTTCTTGCATGTGATAAGAAGAAGGCCATTGTAATGCCTGGGCATAAGACCAAAAAATCCACCTCTTATGTGTGGAATTATTTTTACCCAAAACCTGACAACAGTTATCTAGCCATTTGTAGCATTTGTAAAGCTACAGTCAGTAGAGGTAGGGACCTTAACCATCTAGGAACCTCATCCATGTTATGCCATTTGAAGCTAGTTCATGGCAAGCTGTTGGGAAAATCATAAACTAATGCTAAAAAAATAACAAACCATCATCAGCTAGGTCCCTTCTCTCAGCTAGATCCTGATGCCTGCAATCTACACCCACAACACCGTCCTCATCTATATCCTCAGTAGCTATTGGAGTTAGTCCTGCATCCAAGTTGCTAAGGCTATATGACTCCTCCACTATCCTGGATTCCACAGAAGATTTCTTGAGAATTTGTCCCACTGCTGCTGGGGGTGAATCTTCATCCCAGAAGCAGACAAAGAAGAAGAATACTAGTAGTTTACAACAATTGACTGTTAAACAATCTTTTGCAAGAGGAATCAGGTATAAGAGCAGCATGTACCAATGTACATCACATTTTTCAGAGGCAGGCTTATCTGTGTACCACCGGCTTCACTAAGAGGCATACACCTGACAACCTGTTACAAAATCTAAGGGATTTCATTGCAACATGGCTTATCCTGCTTGGCCTCTCCTCAGGATATGCCATTTCTGATAACGCCACCAATATTGTGAGAGCATTACAGCTGGGTGAATTCCATCACATTCCCTGTTTTGCTTACACAATAAACTTGGTGGTGCAGATATTTTTATAAAATGACAGGGACGTGCAGGAGATGCTGTCTGTGGCCCATAAAATATCTGGACATTTCCGGCATTGAGCAACAGCATGTAGGAGATTGCAACAGCTACAAGAGCAATTTAATTTGCCCTGCCACCAACTGAAGTAAGAGGTTGTGACAAGGTGGAATTCCACCCTGTAAATGCTTCTGTGGATGAAGGAACAGCGAAAAGCCATCCATGCTTACTCTACAAGCCATGACATTGGGAAAGGAGGGGGGATGTATTTTACTCAAGCGCAGTGGAGAATACTTTCAGTGTTGTGCAAGGTGCTGAAACCATTCAAAGTAGTCACCTGTGAAGTGAGTTCAGACACTGCTAGCTTGAGTCAAGTGATTCCGATAATTAGACTTTTGGAAAAGCAGCTTGAGAAACTGAAGGAGGAGATTAAATAAAGCAATTACGCTAAGTATGTCGGACTTGTAGATCAAATAGTTTATTCGCTTCACCAGGATCCAAGATCTTGATATCGGATCACTACATTTTGGCGACTGTGCTTGATCCTAGGTTTAAGAGCTATGTCTTCTCTTTATTTCCAACTGACCCAGATCTGAAGAGATGCAAGGAGCTTCTGGGGAGCAAGATGACAGCTCAAGTGTTACGTGACAGGACGGTGTCTCCTCTTTCAGTTTCTCACTCAACTGCTGCTAGGAGAAAATTTAGCTTTCCCAAGAGACCCAGGGATGATGCAGATGACTCAGCACAACATTTTGACATCTGGTCTGGGCTAAAAGAATTGACCAAAAAATGTGACACCTCTGCCGTAACTCCACCTGATCCTACTATCAACAGCCAAAGGATGATGGAGGATTATTTTCACGACAGCATAGAAATAGACACATCAAACAGTCCCTTTACATACTGGGAGGGAAAAAAGGCAATTTGGAGACCCATGTAACAACTCGCTTTGCACTGCCTAAGCTGCCCATCCTCCAATATGTACTCGGAAAGAGTTTTCAGCACAGACGGGAACCTTCTCAGCGATCGGTGTAGGAGGCTACTTTGTCAAAATGTGGAAAAGATAATGTTCATAAAAATGAACTTCAATTTCTATGAGGAAGGCCTTTCCTGTGGCTGAGGATTATAACAACAACATCTTGCCACAGTAGAGTTCAATAACAGCACTGTTACCTTAGGTGCCTTAGGTGCCTTAAACCCATTGATAGTTTGTTCGTGGGGGCCCAAACAAACCAAGCACATCAGTCTCAAAAGTGGCACTCCTTGTCGCTGAAGTTCTTGGTTTGTTAAAGTGTGCATGTCCCTTTCAAGATCCAACATAAGGGTGGGTAGGGGGGTCCAAGGACAATTCCATCTTGCACCATTTTTCCTTTCAGCTACCGCTGTGTGCCGATGTTCCCTATATATTGTTGTGTGCTTTGCAAAAATCTTAGACACCCATTGATAATACAGATGACTCAGCACAACATTTTGACATCTGGTCTTGTCTACTGTAAAAGAATTGACCAGAATTAGTGACACCTCTGCTGTAACTCCACCTGATCAACTATCAATATCCAAAGAATGGTGGAGGATTATTTTTCATTTTTTGAACGGTATAAAAACAACAGTTTTATTAATAAAGAACAATGTTGCTTGGAGAAGTAATGTAAGCATAGATGTCTAAATAGACATGTATGTTTTACCTTCCACTTTGCTGCTATTTCATCAGTATTGCACAAAGTGTTTGTAATCTACACTTTACGCCAAAGGTACCTAACTATATTGTAATTTTTTGTGAACTTGCTTTCTGCTGTGAATTACAATGGCTCCTTTTAGTGCATTGTCTGGCACCCTGGAGTGGTCTGGTTCTGATTAAAGCAGGCATCCCGAGTAGGGGGGTCAGCGCCCGTCTCCATGTATTAGCTGTAGAATTACTACAGTTATCCAAGGAACAGGTGGAGCGATCAAATGAACCATAACTGATTGCATGATCCAAGGACAATTCCATCTTGCACCACTTTTCTTTACTGACACTGCTGTGTGGTAATGTTTCCTAGATGTGCTAGGAACTGCTGTGTGTTTGAGTCATTGCTCTGTCGCTTAGGTCTGTCTGCAGGTCGCTGCAGTCTTTGTTTCAAAGTGTATGAAAATAATATTGTGACCTGTGAGGTGGTCAAAATTGACTGCAAATGACTTGAAATTAGTGTTTTTGAGGTTAATAATAATGTAGGGGTAAAAAAAGTAAAAATATGTGATTTTAGCAAAAAAGTATTGGTATTTTAGAAAACAATAGGGATCCAAAACGAAAATACACAAGGGCGGTTTTGCCAAAACCAAAACCAAAATACGAAGTTAATCCAGATCCAAAACCAAAACCAGAACATGGGGGTCAGTGAACATCTCTAATGAATAGTAATTAGCTTGCATATGACACTGGGGATATGAAAAGCTTATACATCTTATTGGAATTAAAGGTGTTTGTGATGTAAAGCATGAACTCAAGATGAATCATGTCAGCCCGTTTTTTCCACCTTTAATGTGACCTTGCATACAACAAAATTCAAGTGAATATAAATTGACAATTTTTAGGAAAAAGAGGTGAAAATAAAAAAACATAAAATATCCTGGTTGCTTATTGGTGCATTCCCCTAAACTAATATTTTGTGGAAGTTCTTTTGCTTCTATTATAACAGTGAGTCTTTTGGAATAAGTTTGCAATCCTATCCCACTCTTCCCTGCACATGGCAGGCGTACCAGACATTACTGTACACTACTTCTAGAAAGATGGGAGCGATCTGATTCACACAATCACAAATCTTTGGGTGCCAAATACATTTCTGCTCCTGCCATGCCTGATTAGTGACATCCTGAAGCACACTATTAAAATAAGTAGATATATCTGCAATTCCACTAAATGCTTAATAGCTTAGAAGTGGAAGGAGCCTACTCCTCTTACCCACGCCTTGGTTGTCAATAGTATGGCAAATATATTCCATGGATTACATGACAAATATCATCCATTACACAGACAGGCCCGGATTAACCTAAAGTCTAACTGGGCTACAGCCCAGGGGCCTCGGGCATCCAGGGGACCCTTGAAAGTGCTCAGCAGCATTATTGATCGGGCCAGGGGCCATGCTGCTGAGCACTGTCACTGTAGTCCTCCTTCCGCAGCGCTCAGATATTTGCTTACTGAGGAGATCTCGTGAGAGTGAGACTATGAGTCTCACTCTCATGAGATCTCCTCAGTAAGGAGCTTACAGCACGCCGTGGAAGGAGGACCAGGCTCGGACTGGCCTGCAGGGCAGCAGGACTATCCACCGGTAGGCCCCTCCACATTATAGCCACGCCCCCTCCATTGTTAGGGAGGAGCTAAGAAAACAGCTGACTCCCGACTTGCATACAATTCATCTTTTGGACATACGCGAGAACAGGAAGGGACAGATGCGTTCCACAGTGGAACGCAGGCACCTTCCTCTCCAACAGTAACAAGCACGGACCACGAGAAACATCCTCTGATTTCAGCACACTGGGTACCCGGCCACCATCTCTATATACATTGAAACTGCAAGTAAACAAAGTTAAATTTGAAAGCATCGCAGCAATAACCATGTGGTATATGTGGACAGTGATCTGAATATTTATATTGCACTAGCAGAGACTTAAAGAAATACAAATTCCCATCTACTGGACTTGTATGCTATGAGCATTATTTTATTGAGATATCAGTGACTGTGTTATATCTGGATCAATGCAGCATTTATACCCACTGTCATTTGCCTCCCAGTAGCTAGACTAGTCCAAGTCTATATACCTAGGTTTGTCTGATTTTTTATGTATGTTTAATTGATGCCATACCATATGTATGTATATAGAAATCAATGCCTCATAATATAAATAATGTGGTTTAATTGGAGTATTTTATTTGTCTATATTAATGTATTTTTATGTATTTTAACCAGGATTCAATAAATTGTGATAAAACTAACATTAAATGTTATCCCACTAATTGAACCGAGCCTCTTGCTCACAGCCTTATACAAGATATAGAAAAATACGATTTGTATTCAAGATAAAAGAATACAAATTTTATTATTAGCATTACACTTGGAATAATACATAAGTCAATGAGCGCTTAACTTTCAGTATATTATTAGTTCGTAGAGAGGGATAACCTGTGTTAATGCTGCTCTTGCAACAGTAGGGGTAGAGCGCAACTCCTCCCCCCCCCTTCCCCATTTTTGCCAAACACTCCCGTTAAACACACTACCACACAGGTGCAGAGAGTCGCGTCTGGGCTCTCTGAACCTGCGCGGTAGTGTGTTTTTCACTTTGAGCAGGGCAGACGAGAGTAGGAGTTCCGGATATCCAACCGCCCAGAGGAGCATGAGCAGGTTAGTAACTAAGTGCGCAGTCAGCCTGTCATTTCAAAAGAGAAGGATGGGCACACTACATTCTTTATATACTACACTATGGTGTTAGCTGTCCTTCGTGGGCTGACCACTCTCCCTTTAGTGTCTGGTCTCGCCTCTATGATGGCTGGCCACACCCCCTCTGGTGGGCCCCTAGCGTTGCAGTCCCCCGGTGGGCCCTTCATGCCCCAGTCCGACACTGAGGAGGACTACAGTGACAGAAGAAGAAGGTAAGCACTTGTGGGGGGGGGGCCTCACGGGGGGCGGCTGGCGGCTTCCCTTAATCCGACCCTGGACACAGATAAATTATTTTCAACAATCTGGGGCCCGTGGCAGAGGCATTTCAAACTCCACCACCACCAGTTTAACTAGGATGACATGCTTTCTTATCAATGTGTTGACTCTGATTTAGTGCTAATGATTTCAATAATTTTTCCAGAAGCAACATAGTCCTGTGGACCCCTGGCAGCAGTGACCCTCTTTTTCATCTCTTCCCTGCCCCTTTTCTTTTTAAAATAATTGATGGTCCAATTGGACCTCGCAGATTCTTTAAACTTATGACAAATTCTTTATATTTCAACATTGCCAACTGTAGCTCCATGTTTTCACACTTATATCATGATTAGTAAAATTGTCTCAATAAAAAAAAAAAAGACATACAGTGGAGGTACTTTTCATGATGCAAAATATCTGCTGTGCAGTGCAAAATTAGCCTTGTTCTCCCATACACCTAGGTTTCTGACAAAGGTTGGTGCATTAAAGTGATGCTGTTTGCAGAGCATCAGAATTCTGCACAATGCAAGGAGAGGGGTTTTGCTGAGTTAGACCGTTCCTTACAGAGTTTGGAGTAGGCATATAGTTTGTGACACCGTATAAACATAAAATATATTTTTACATGGCATGAATAGGGAATTGAAATAAAGGGATGAAGACAATGCATTTTCATGGCAAACACCTCTACTTCTACACTGCAAAATGATTTGAATTTTGCATCAGCTCAGACCTGGCAGTCTTGTGCTTTTGATTCTATTGAGGTTTCTGTAGACATGTGTTGTAACCAGCAGAACAGTCCCTCTGTGTGCCCAATTCAAGCTCTACTCTAGTGTGATTTTTCCAGAAGCCTGTCTGTTCTAAGTGATGAGATCACACAATAGCCACTCCTACAATGCTTTGCAGGTACTGTTAAATGCAAACCATGAACATTTGAGTGGGGTACGGAATAATGGTTGCCATTATTTCAACATTACTTACCCCAACGTGGTGAACCCAAATGGCTCCTTCCCCACCTGGCTTCAGGACGACTGCTGTGATCGGCAACTGCAAGAGATCTTAACTTATGAAGAATGTGAACAGTCTTGATAACGTCACTGCCGACCGCGACGCTCTTTTCCTTGCTGTTAAGGTGGAAATGTAAGTATGCGGGCATACACAATGTACAACACTAAGCAAAGTACATTGTGTATGCCCGCATACTTATATTTCCACCTTAACAGCAAGGAAAAGAGCGTTGCGGTCGGCAGTGATAGCAGTGCAGAGTGGGACTGTTACAAGTATCCAGGTAAACCTTTTATCTGTCTCTTCAGTGTCTTCTCTTTCTTCTATCTTCTTTCTGTTTTCTTCAAGTCAACATGTCAACATGTTAGTCTCTAATGCGGGTTTTAGCCACAAGAGAAGTTATGGTTGCGATCTCAGTGAGCTCTAATTCTCACAAGTCGAGAGTGATCCTGTCTACTATTGGCAGAAACTATTGGCAGGACCTATAGGCTAATGTTTGTTAAAGGTGTTAGCAGAATGTGAGAAGTTTGTTAGGCCACAAGTTAGTAACTTAAGCAGGAGCATTGGTTTATTTGACAGTATACACAGAAGCATCTATACCTTGCAGGATACAGGTACTTTTATATAGAGCAGGTAATAGTCTTTGTGGAACAGATACTTGTCACAGCAATAGTGTCACTCACCGGACCGTGAGTGCCTCTTCCCGGACATTTAGGAACCGTGGTCGTCCTCCATCCTGAGGGTCTGCGCATGCGCAGCCCTTTCCTATACTTCAGTGTATGTCCCTTTAACTCAATTGGCAGATCAGGCAACACTCCCTATATTAAGCACCTGTGGTCAACACCACGTTGCCTGATCTTGGAGTCTCATTCCCCATGAGCCTCTGAAGGTGTTTCCTCGTGTATTCAGCGCTGCTGATTCCTGTGGTTTCCAAACCACTTCTACCTCTGTGGTTTCCTAACCACTTCTACTACTGTGGTTCCCATACCACTTCTACCATCAACTGTATCATCGTGACTGTTTGCTGATTCCTATCCGCTGCCTCCGTGCACTACAGTCTCCTATACCACTTCAACGCTATTATATTCCATAGTGACTGTTTGCTGATTCCTATCCGCTGCCTCCGTGCACTACAGTCTCCTATACCACTTCAACGCTATTATATTTCATAGTGACTGTTTGCTGATTCCTATCCGCTGCCTCTGTGCACTACAGCCTTCTCTCCTTATCCACTCACCTGTTCATCATCAAGTCTGTGAGCTGATTCCTATCCGCTGCCTCCGTGCACTACAGCCTCCAGCTGGCAACTCGCCTGTGTTCATCAGTGTGACTGTGAGCTGATTCCTATCCGCTGCCTCCGTGCACTACAGCCTCCAGCTGGCAACTCGCCTGTGTTCATCATCGTGACCGTGAGCTGATTCCTATCCGCTGCCTCCGTGCACTACAGCCTTCAGCTGGCAACTCGCCTGTGTTCATCATCGTGACCGTGAGCTGATTCCTATCCGCTGCCTCCGTGCACTACGGCCTCCAGCTGGCAACTCGCCTGTGTTCATCATCGTGACTGCAAGCTGATTCCTATCCGCTGCTCCTGTGCACCTCAGCCTCATCTCATCTCTCCCGTGGGTCCGCAGAGTCCCGCTGCCGCTGCCAGTCCTATCGTCCATCTTCTGCTGATCCGCTCTCCACGCCTTCCTGGTTCCCCTGGTCGCTACCCTCCTGTCAGCATTGGATTCGTGTCCCTGTTGGTCTACTTACCTGTGCGCTGCACCTACTAAACTCCTGCTTCTTACATCCAGGGACTTCTCATCCTGTCGGCCTCCTGCCGCCCAGGTATCATTGCACTCCTGTCTGACTGCCTTCTGAACCACGGTATGCATACTTCTCATTGACTGTGCTGGTGTATTGCATATCTTGCTGGACTGTGTTGGTTCTCCTCTGGAGTTTGCAATCCGCTGAGTCTTTTGCCATCATTGACTGTGTTACCTTGTGCTGGATTACTTCAGAGACTTTCTACATTTGCAGACCTGTTCAGTCATTTATATATATTGTGCATATTACTGTGGATCGTGTTTATGTGCCCGTGTACATCCTGTGTTGCAGTCTCTCCCCGTACACCTCCTCACATATATTTTCAGTGGTACAACTTGCTGAAGGCAGACCACTGATTCCTGTTCCAGTATCACCTGTTCCATTCCTCTCACATAGCAGTGGTACAACTTGCTACCGCAGACCACTGACTTCCCGGATACCTCCACTTGGATTCCATTCCTTCACTCAGACAGCGGTACCACTTGCTATCCGCAGACCGCTGACTCTCATCACCTCCTCGTTTCTGTTGGACATTCCTCCTCACTATAGCAGTGGTACAACTTGCTAACGCAGACCACTGACTACCTCCACTTGCCCTTGTCCATACAGTTCCTCGTGTATTATCACCTCCATAGTACCAGTGCTGCTAGTCATAGACTTTCCTGAGCATCTCATCATCTACTATTGCTTGTTCCGTGATCACCCTGCTACCAGAGTATACTATTACCATCTATATTGCTCTGGTAAGCTTACCACCTGGTGATCCCTGGGTAAAGACTCCTAGTGCCCGTGACAAATAGAGCAGATATATGTAGTCTCCGTGAGCACTATGTATTACACAGTCATCTAGTACATCTAATAGGTATAGGGCAGACACTGGAGCACTATACGCTGCACATCCGTGCAGCTCCGTTGTTGCTGTCTCATAGTCCAACATCGGTTTTTACAGCCGGACGGAAGTCACAGACAGCGCAAGAATGGCATAGATGGCGATTCTCTTCAACACTTACGAAGGTTGTAAATTTAAAAAAAACTCCGGTAGGCCCAAGTTGGTACACAAACAAAATTGGAGATAAAATGGAGGACGAAGGGAACAGACACAAACACACAAAGGAGACAGAAACGTATTATACACACAAAGGGGGCGGGGCAGAGGCACACATGGGGAGCATAATTATCGAATAGAGCAAAGAATTATGTGACAATTATGTCATAGTATATCTACCCCTACCACGAAAAAGCAGGTCATGTCTTTCTTAGGTACAGCTGGGTATTATCGAAAGTTCGTGACCCATTATAGCACCCTAGCCAAACCTCTGACTGACTTAACAAAAAAGAAGTTACCACAAGTAATTAATTGGATAGAGGATTGTGAAAATGCATATACAGCTCTGAAATCTGCTCTGGTCCTGTCCCTGTGCTACAGGTCCCAGATTTCAAATGGAGATTTATAGTACAGACCGACGCATCTAACTATGGACTAGAAGCTGTCCTTAGCCAAGTGTCAGCGCAGAGGGAGAAGCACTCTATCATTTTCCTAAGTAGAAAACTACTCCCCCGGGAGGTGGTGTATGCACCCATTGAATTAGAGTGCCTAGCCATCGTAAGGGCACTGCAAAAGCTACATCCCTACCTGTATGGTCGGGATTTCACCATTATTACAGATCATAATGCTCCAAGCTAGATAAATAGAGTTTCGGAGGATAACGGTAAGCTTTTAAAATAGAGTTTAATTTTGCAGCAGTATAACTTTACCATTCAGCATCGGAAGGGCGCAGAACATGGAAACGCAGATGGGCTCTCGCACCAAGGGACGGAAGTGGTGAATGGGCAGGAGAGACAGTGACAGGTCACAGTTCTCCATGCCCTAGATTTAGGGTTAGGTGTGACGATTATGTAGTATATCTAACGACTGATTGTTATTTTCTGTTGAATTCATGTATGATATTGTATGTAGAGATGGGCGGGCTTGGTTCCCCGAGATCCAAATTCATCCGAATTTAGCCTATCCAAGTACCAAGCCGAGCACGCTCGGTTCTCTCCCGCCCATTCGTATTCGAAATCGAGGCAAAACGTCATCGTGACGTATTCGTGTTTCTAAACTCGGTTCTCGCGCGATTTGAAAAGCATAAATACCAGCCTCCACAGCAATCCATCGCCATTTGACAGAGGGAGAAAGCAGGGTTATGTCACACTGGCTATATCAGCGCAGGGACAGAGCAGTAATTGGACACATTATTGTTTCTATTCAATACCATTCTAATCTTAATACTAGTTGTTACAGCAGTAAGAGGAGGATAGAGGAGGGTTTTTGTTTAGTTTGTGGCACTCCAAGTGCTTTTGGGGTGTCCCCCCTTCTTTTGCTTTCATTTTTCTGGCTGTCAAAAGTCATATTTGTAAGCAGTATCTAAAACAATTTGTAGCACTACAAGTGCTTTGGGCTCATAATGGATTCAAAGCAGTCCACATATGAGCAGAATCAGCAACCAGGTTCTGTCACCAGTCCTGATGGTAGTGTTCCCAGTACGTCATCTGGGAAAGGCGATGTCAAACTACATAGTCTTTTGAAATCAGGCAAAAAAACACACACCCAAAAAAATTTACAGTGTTGAAGCGAAAAAGAAGTGTAACTGAGGAAAAGTTAACTGCCGATAAAAAAAAAATTACCAACATGCCATTCTACACACGCAGTGGCAAAGAGAGAATGAGGCTTTTGCCTTTCTCTATTAGCCGCAGATCCAAAAATGTTACCGAGCCTTCTTCTAGTATGGTCACTCGTGACCAAGCAAGACCAAGTAATTTGGAGTCTAAAAGTGGTGCACAACTACTGTTACGCGTCAAAGCCAAGCTGCAAGAAAACAGTAAGCCATTAGAGGATAATGTATGCTCTGAATCAGAAATGACACCAATCCCTGTGGAGAGTCCATCCACCAGTGGTATGTCTAATCGTGAGCATTCTGTTAGTGACAGTGTACCCATAAAGAAGGGTCCTTCAGGCAATTCTGCTGATGTGTGCCTTTACAGCCCGAGTGTAGCCGGTGATACATCAATTGAGGATGCCACTTTGGAATTAGAAGAGGATGAGGAGGAGATTTGTATAGGCAACGAGGGCACTAATGATGATGTTGATAATTATGATGAGGACAGATACCAATTTGCCTTTCTCTATTTCTATTTATATTCTAGAGTCTATAATGGCTGAATACTTTTCTATTTTACTCCTAGTGAAGAGGGGGTCTGATGCAGACAAATACTGCCTTTCTCCATTTCTTTTTATATTCTTATTCTACAGTCTATGCAGGCTGCTTTTTTTCTATTCAACTACAAGTGGAGGGCAGGGGGGCATAGACAGCCACCAAACTACCTTGGTCCATTTATTTTGTATATTGTTCAGTCTATGCAGGCTGCTTTTTTTCTATTCAACTACAATTGGGGGGCGGGGGGGGGGTTCATAGACAGCCAACAAACTACCTTGGTCCATTTATTTTTTATATTGTTCAGTCTATGCAGGCTGCTTTTTTTCTATTCAACTACAAGTGGAGGGCGGGGGGGGGGGGTCTATAGAGACTGAAACCAAACTGCCTTTGTCCATTTCAATTTATATTGTACAGTCTATAACGGCTGAATTTTTTACTATTTTCTACAAGTGGAGGGGGGCCTAGAGAGACAGAAACCAAACTGCCTTTGTCCATTTCTTTATATATTTAACTATAAGTGTAGGGTGTAATATACACCCAAAGATGATGGCTGCATTGCCAATAGGTTAAGATGAAGAGAAAGACAATCAGGTTTGTGTGCAGAATTAAGGACGGCCTACCAGGGATTAAACTGTTTTATTCCTTATTTATTAGCTTTAGAATTACCTTACTTATCCAAGAAACAGGTGGAGCACTAAATTCAGTTATTTTATGCCCAAAAACATTGATTTTTAAACAAAATAGCAAAACAAAACCAAACAAAACCAAAACCAAAACACGCAATGGCGGTTTGGCAAAACCAAAACACGACGGTAATCCAGATCCAAAACCAAAACCAAAACCAAAACACATGGGTCAGTGAGCATCTCTAATTGTATATAACCTTGTAATGTAATCTCAACATGTGCTTTGCTAGATGACATGAGTTTGAACCTATGCAAGTCTTTTGAAACTAGCCAGGCCCAGGATAGATAAGGATCTTGGAGGAGTTTGAAGTCCCAAAGTTGTTAACCATCTAGCCACTCAAGCAGAGCAGAGGTGAGAGATTCTCTGACGTGCCCAAACATATATCTTAGTGATAGATAATTTACTTCAGAAAGCTCTGTGTCATTTTGGAAATCAATCTGACTTAATTAAAAATGTAAATCCTAAAGTGGGGTTGAAGAGCCTGTAAGAAGGGTTTAAAATCTTCTGCCTTAGACAAGAATGTGTGCATTTTCATGAGGGGGGTCTATCAAGACTGAAATGTCCCATATTTCTCAAATGTGTTCCCTCACACATCAGGTCTTAACTAGTAAGTAGTGACTCTGATTTTATTTCCTATTTTATTTGCTGAAACTTATTTGTGCAACATATTGTATGTCTTGTTATTATTTTTTTAACAACACCTTGGAAACATTTTTCAGATTAAATAAATTTGATCTAGTGTTTTCTTACAGAGCCCAGGGAGGCTCATGCTACATGTATATATGATTTCAGTGTGAAACATTAATAAGTGGTTCTGGTGAATGCAAGGACACCATAATAAATTCTTTCTGGTGGCAGAAAAGGTGTATTCATTGCTAAGTGACTAAGGTGAAGCCAGTCACGGCCAGCTGTTCAGATTGCCGTATTTGGGACAGGCGTTCATGACATATTATATCATGTTCTCGCTGGAGATAGGGAATCTCCTTATCTATCAAATGGTAATCCCTGGCAGAAAAAGGTTTGTTGGGTCGAACAGGTGAAAACGTCCTCATGTAAAGCATGAGGATTGCGGCGGTACAAGTAACACTACAATCTTTCCTCTGATACCTCCATCCCTAGCGATAGCAGGAGAAAATCAATGAAAAAAATAAATTAATGAAAATTAATGGAAAAAGATTGCAATAAGAATTTTTTTCAATCATTAATAGCGTGACAACAATTTTAGTTATCTTTCAGATGTTTTTATATATATATATATATATATATATATATATATATTTATTATTTATTTGATTTTTTATTTTATTATTAGTGGAGTAGAAAGTCCATTGTCCACTTTCAGTTCCAATTGCCCATATCCCCCAATACTGGCCCAGCAAAGCTACAAGTTACGTTTTAGCGCTCCCAGTCAATATTGGTGTGCAGCTGAGTATCACTTTTAAAAGAAGATGAGAATCCTACAAATAGCTGGATTTTCACAGAACAGTCCTGATTTTTTCTGATCAAATCAAGTGTGGCCTATCTTTATAAAAGAGTGGGGTAATCATAAATAGGTGGGTCTGGCATGGTATGGGCAGTGCAGGTCATAGACTAATTTGTATATAGGTATAGGGTGAGGGAGCGCCATAGCTTCTGACACATATAGGTAAGGCTTTTAAAATTATGCAATTTCATAATTTTGTTGGATTTTATTTCCTTTTAAGTTTAGTAGTGTAACTGAATATCTAGTATATTAAAGAGTGAAAGTTTTTAAAGTTGCTGCTGGATAATTGAATGTATCAGTATAAGCCCCAACTAAAAATATGGTCTACTGAGCCTCGTATCTATCTCAGACAATACCAAGTTTTGAACATATATTCAAACTGGTCAGTTGTGATCACAATGTAGTCTATTTTGTTTTAACCTAAGAAAAAGCTGCATTTTGTTTTGACCAAAAAATTTTTACCTTAAAAAGGCTTACGTCTACATGCTGAGGTCATCACTTCAGTACACAGGTATCAATTTAGGAAGAAAGGAGTTTGCTGATGATTGGTGGAGAGACTCCCAATGATGTAGTAGATGGGAAGTGTAGTGAGGCAGTGGCAATGTCTACGTTCCTACCTTGGGAGAGAGAGGTGAGACTCCAACCCGAATTAGATTATGAGAAACAGGACACACATATTGGAATTACTTTTTTCTTTTTTTTTTAATAATAGTGCAAGGGAGAAGAAAGGAGAATGTTGTGGTAGTTTACAGGAAATGCAATCGAAATTCAAAGGCAACAGGTTACTATGTACATTTGTTGAGAAAAGTCTATGTTTTCTAATTACAGTTGCTTGCTTCCTACTGCCTCAGTTTCAGGGAAACAATAAACACTTCACATATAAAGACCAAAAATTGCTCACATCACAATAAAATATATAGTTACTTTATATATATATATATATATATATATATATATATATATATATATATATATATATATATCTATATATATATATGTAATGTTTTCATCAATTAGAATTACTTCCAATCTGGAAGAAAAAAAGTTCAGTTCTATTATAAATCAGTTATAGCACTGTCTCTTATCTTTCCTGTAGAACTAATTCCACTTTTTGCACAATTTTCTAAAAGTACTGACCCAGTAGCAAACTCCCCAAATTCTCGGTTACATGTCACAGTTTTTGGTTTAGGTAGTGTCTTAGAGCCCCATGTAGAGTTGGACGCAATTTACATATAGGATGAAATTCCATCAGTGAAAAGTACCTGTGAGTCTTTTTAAGTCTGGTAATGTACCATGCATACAATTCAATAAGATACTCTTCAAACAAAATATACACTATGATACCGCATTGTGGGGTCCCCCTGCAATAGTGGCAACCAGCTCTAGGCTGGTCAGCACAGGGCTGAATTCCCTAGAGGGATCAGGCCCACAAAAATGGGAAAAACTGCCCTGTGCTGAAACACTATTCCAACACCCCAGGGCAGTGGGTGTGGGTTAATAATTAAAAAGAAAGTGATATAAAACCATTTTTGCATGGTGCACTACTGATCACAATATGCCCTTCCATCTTTAAAGTGCTTGAGTATGCTGGTGCTTGTAGTATTACAAGTTCCAGCATACCCATGGCTGTCAGTGCATGCTGGCACTTGTAGAACTAGAAGAGCCCCGGCATCCAGGGCATGCTGAGGCCTCTGGTGTACTTTGGCAAAATAGTTAAAAGATACACACACTGCGTAATTTTTTTAAAATTCGAAATAAGGATACCACCATGCAACGTTATTTAACCATTTTATTTCCTCACCTTATTCCAGGGTGGCAGATTGGCATCTTATGGATCTCCAGCAAGCATTCCAGGGTTAAGAAAACAAAAATCCCTGATTGTTACTAGCACCCCCTAATTATTTGTGTTGGCTAGCATGCAAGGCGAACAGGATGGTGGGTTGGATCCCATTTAGTGTTGTCGGTGGAATCGAAAGGTTTAAAGCCTCAGATTGAGCATAATTTATTTTGAATTTAGATAACTGCCCAAATTTCTGAAATTCTGCGATCAGATTAGGGAGTGAGATTACTGGCTTGTTGAAGTCATCTGCAAATAATGAAAAATGTTTAGAAAAAAGAGAAGGAAGAAGAAAGGGAATCAATGTTTTGAATAAGTAATAAACATAAGGCAATTAATAAGTAAAAGCAGATTAAAAAAGTACTGCATCAAAAGTCCACGGGGTATAAGCCCTATCCATGGCTCGGTAATGAAAAATTTAGCAGTTTTGCCAATGGGGTGGGGTGACAAAAAACTTGGGCTAGGTACAAACTACAATAAAGTAACAAGTAGCGATTTACAATCGAGAAGCAACAAATAAGGCCCGCTCAGCATGCTGATTAATGTGTACACTCTGCACACGATTACCTTCAGATCTGTGCTCTTCATCTGGCATAGCCATCAGGTGAAAAGTGGGCAGGATCTGTCTGCAAAACTGCTCCTTCCTTAACCCTGTGTACCCTCACTGTACTATGTTTTCATTCCCTCTATGTCTGCATGCTGCTATATGTAATTATCACAAGCTCTCTCACAAGCTGCACTTGTGTTAAATATCTAACTGAAGACCACCATCATTTACAATGTCACTTCCCATGTTTATTATGCTGCAAGTGTATTTTGCAGATAATTCCTGAACAACAGAAGGCTTATATTATGGACTAGAAAACTAAGATCCAGAAACTCCATTGAAGTTATAAAACACTGACTTACTTGCCGACCACCAGACTGGCATTCTCCAGTACTGCTAAATGCCGCATTCCTTCCTGCTATTTTTTTAGTGCACGTCATTTATTTTGAGTTTATCTAGAGAAATGATGGGTAATTTTCAATGGAAATGGTAAGCTTGTATTCCCGATGTCCAGTTAGCTTCTTCCATCAGAAAGAGCCTCCATCTTGCTACAGGAGTTTTCCCCACTCAGTGCAGACAGACGTAATAGATGCAGCTGAAGGAGGATACACAGGGAGATGGTAGTGAACACCAAACACCTCCAGTGACAGGTGAGTGCTGCTTCATAGCTAAATTGTACTTCCAATTCTGCAGAGTGCATACACACTGCAGATTTGTAACAACATTGTTCCATCGGTGAACGATATTTTCAACTCGTTCATCGTTCCAGGACACACACTACTGCGATATTGGGCCAATCAGTCATTTATCATCTGATTGGTCTGAAAATCGGCTGGTAACACAGTAGTGTTTACCCAGCTGAAAGTAGTGAGTACCCAAGTTGAAATATGAGAGCATAATGCACAGAGAAACATAACTAGCTAAATAGATGTATGGAGCACATAGTAAATAAAATGTGACCTTAACTAGACAATGATCTTAACTAAACTTAGTAGAAAAAGGAAACCAATAACATTGCTATAATTAATAACATTTTCACTAAGTAATTGAAATTGTATCAATGCTCTTATAGTTATACATAAGGCCCACAAGAGTAATAAATATTTTTTTTCAATTTAATTAATTACAATTAATTACAATGTAGGCAGCAGGAGAAGTGGCGGTATGGTATACCCCTGTATAGAAGCCCACTTTGACCACTGATCACAGATGTAATAATAAGCAAGTGAAAAGCAAAATCTGTTAATTATTGTATCATTTATGGTGATCATGTGAAGAATAGAAAATATATTGTGTTGTGGGTAATATTTAAAATTAATGTGCCAAAAAGCTAACATTTTTTTAACTAAATTCAGTTACCCATATTTAAAGACATGGAGAACTATAAATACATGCTTCTATTTTTATATTTAATATAATAGTGATGTTATGTAATAGGATATACTGAAATGTTAGTACATGTGCTGCCCAATTTGCTGTAATTTTTCTGACAATGGTAAATTAATTTTTAATTATTGATTGTAGGAGAAAGTATAGTTAATATTCAGCAATACAACCATCTAGAGCATTTAGAAAGTGAATGGAAATAATATTTATTAAGAGTGTAAAATTATTTCAGTTTCTTCTTTAAGCATGTCAGCCTGTTAACTGAAGGATAGCAATCATTATTATATCCTGTTATGCATGAGGTAAGTTTTTTCAATGGCATGAAATATTATTATGGGTGCACTGTAGCATTCAAGCTTAAGAGGTGAAGGAAAAACTGTCACATGTTTTAAAGTCACTCTTGAACGTCACTGAAGCAAAAACAATTCAATCTGCAATCTATAACAAAGTCGTAAAACTACAGTGCATAACACATGATCAAGACAGAATCACTTTTGCATAACTGAATTTAAATCTATGGGCATATTGCAGAATATATGAATATGATTTAAAACATAGAAACAAATAAAGTACAATTAGGGCGAATAATGTGAGAATTAATCCATGTGAAAATCAGGGGCGGATCTAGACAATAACTTTACCCGGGGTGATTTTAGGGGGGGGCGATTTAGGCCCCACCCCCTTTCTGATTTCTAAGGCTGCCGGCGGCTGTACAGTATGTGCAGGTCCGCTCGGCAGTGACAGTGTGCTGCCCCGCTGCTCTGATTGTGTTTAATGGCTAAACACCTCTATATTCTGATTATGGAGTGTATAATAAGTACAACTTTCTGGATAAGTGCCCACAATAGAAGATACCAAGGGATTTAAAGAAAATGGAGGTCATTTACAAAATGCAAAACATCCACTACCCAGTGAAAAAACAGCTTTGGACTTAACCACGCAACTTGATGCAAAAGAAGGATTTCTAATAAAGGGTTTCCATGCCACGCTGCAAGATTGGGCATGGCCATCATGCAAGGGGTGTGGCTATAATTTACAAATACACATGTAATACTGCGCGCTCTCCTGTTAGGTGCATACAGATTGCCCTTCACAAACAGAGCAGTGTGAAGCAGGATATACTTCTCAACTGTGCCTGACTGAGCGGCATAGTCACCTGAAAATTGGGAATACCCCACCAGAATCAGGACAGTTGGCAGAATGTCCTGCTCTCTCCTACCTGTTCTTGCAGCTTTCTTTACCTTCTGCTGCTCGTGCCTTAAGCTCGGTTGATGCTAGTCTGGATCCAGGAATATTGGGGCCCTGGTCGGAATAAAGATAGGTAGCTGAAATATAGAAAGCTCCAAGCAAAGTTAAATCAATAGCACCTACGTTTAATAATTAGTCAATCCTCCTTGCAACCAGACCCAGCATTAAATTAATAACATTCACATGTAATAAATAGAACTACTTTCCCCTAACCAGCCTCAAAATTGAAATAACAGTTTTTGCATTTAATAAATAAACATATTTCCCACAACCACTTCCAACATTAATTTGTATTCACATTTAACCAATAGTTCACCTTCTCCCCAAACTCATTCCCATATTCAATTAATACCCCCAAAATCACCCTATAATTACCTTAAAGGTCCCTTCACCTGACTTTAATTTAATAGGCACCACCATGACCCCACTATTAAATTAAACACCCCACACTGTCAGCCAACAAATAAATAACCCCAATCAACCACTAAATTATTAGTCTCCACCCGTACCCCACCATTAAATTCACAATAATCAATTTATAATTAATTATTGTAGCAGAAATAAACTACACATTTCGGTGGGTAGATATTTACACACAAACACTAAAATGTCCTCCATACATGAATGAATACCTAAACAGAGACATCCTTTACTAGGGTGCTTATGGACCCCTTGGTGTTAGGTGAAAGGTGCAAAGGCAGAAGTAGAAAAAGCAAGCCAGAGCAATTGTATGCTTAAAACTCTCTGGGGCGTCCTACAGGAGGCTAGCTTGGCTACACCATGGTTGTGGGAGCACAGACAATGTAACTTGACTGGTGCAAACATAACAGCGGAGGCAGTTGAAGAGCCTCCCCAATACTTACATTCTGCCATCCTGCACTGTGTTGGAGAGGCAGACTCTTTGTGCCTACACACATGGGACAGTGTGCCTGTCATGTGGACTGCGACCAATGTGAGACATCTGTCAGAGAGATAGGAGGAAGGCAGGCTCACACATATGAGAGGAATGGATCAGGACAATCTGTAGCTGCATGCAGTAAGGTGGCTTGTACCAGGGGAGGGGCCAGCCACCTGCAGGAACCATACAGCCTCCTGGGACCAACTATTTTCTGGGCTGAGGGATTGGTGTGTTTCCAGGCAACTGGAAACACCCCCCAAGTTTGCAATTTCAGCTTTCCAATGAGATGTATGGTTTAAGGGAGCAAGAAGGTGGTGTTTGCCAACATAAGCACAGATTAAGGGGAAAATTTTGGCACAGTGAAGGCAATCCTAGCAGAGCAGATTTATGGCTATTTTTCAGAGCTGCTGGTCTCTTCTTATACTTTTAATGGGGTACATTTTGTGCCTTCATGTTTCACTTTTGGAGAGATGAATGTTTGAATACGGGTAGCATAGTGACACATGTAATATGGCCACGTTCCCTCACTATCATGAGAAATATAAACAAAAAAGTACACTAAATTAAGTAGTTTTGAGGGGAAAGGCAGAAAAGTTAATTTGGTTGAAAGGGGTGATATTAAAGTGTTAATAGGTTGAACTTTGACATTTACACCTTTGTACAGAGCTCCTCTGGAGATTATACCACCTCTAAAACTGAGGCACACTTCTAGTTTGTGGAGGTGTGTGGTGCCCCAAAATCTGAGTACCCTGGGGTGTATCTATATGTTTTTAATTTGTTAATTTAGTTTGTTAATTTTTAAGGGTGTTTATAAAGATTTAAAAAAAGAGATATGTTTTCTTGAGGGAGAAGTGACAGTTGGGAGTAGTTGGTGGTTGCCGGGAGTAACAGGAAGAAGGAGTGTGTGGCATAGCAACAAGTCCACTAACTTTGGTAATAACTGTGAACTCCCAGAAGGCAGTGGGAAGAGGAAAGTTCTAGACTTCTGAGGGAGAGAGATCCCTGTGTCTGCATAGACTGAGAGAGAAAAATAGGGACAGAATGAAAATCGGACAAAGTGATATATAAGCAGATTAAAAGTGAAGTAAGTGTAAGAAGAGAAGAAAATAAGAAGTGAGCCAAAGAGAGGTGTGAGTAAAAAGAAAAGTACTGAAAACAAATAAGCAGTATAGAGATCTGTGACATCACACTAAACAGACTGAGCTATGTACTGAGAACAGTGTGAGAGGAGAGAAAATAGAGAGGTCTGTGAATACACACAAAAGAGACTGTGTAATACAAAAGATCATCAGTTTATTTGGTGTGAAAAAGTAATTTATGGGCCCCAACCACGTGCACCACTTCTACTAAATTCCTGTGCACAGTTCAACCCAGGACGGAGTGTAAAATATGGTAACGTTACCAGGGATAATATTGGTGCACCAAATGTTTTAATTGAATATTAATGTTAAGTGATTTACCTGAAAATTGATTTATTGTATATTATATGTTAAATGCTATTGTGCTCTATGTTGATCAAATGAGTGTTTTGTCATTGCCATTGAGTTGAAGGGGTCAGTGGCGCGGTAGCTTACCAAAATTATCTTTACCGCATTATTAATAAACCCAAGTTATTTGACCAATCCTTGTCCCTCTCATTGAAGTATTTATCTCCTGACCACCGGATGTCCGAATAAAAAAGAACCTGAATCGTGTCTGGAAGACAAGGTAAGGGAAGGAACTCCCATCAGTACTCGACCACCACAGGTGTCTCCTGAGAGCTGAAAATAGCCATGTACCTTGAAGGACACTGGGGGAATTCTCTAGATGCACTGGTGCATTTTGTTGTGGGCATTGGGTGTGCTTTGTAAATAACCTCCAATAAGTCATGGTCAAAGCTTACCTAGCATTGTTGTGTTCCAGCGGATTACAAAGTTGAACCACCAGCTAGAGTAAACAGTACATGCAAAACTGGAGGAAGTACCAGCATCGCTACTCACTAATGGAAATTGCAAGCATCATACCTATTGTATGCCATTTGAAAGTTTTAACACTGTGTGAATAGATTGTATGATCACAAACCAAATAAAATTGTTACTGACTACATTACTGTAACCCAGGGCTGTAAGTAACAAGAGCATAGAACCACCTGGACGTGTATGTATGGTGTAAAAGTTAAACTAGCTTAAGGTTAAACCATTTTAACTAAAGTATAATGAACTATGAATACAGACTCACATTTATATTTGTGAATATAGTTATAGTAAACTCTGTGTTCAAATACTTTTAGCAGTTTTAGCAAGTACAATTAAACAATTTACATTAATTCATCCCGCTTATTAATAATGTCATAACTGTGTCCATTTTTGTACCTGCATTACAGGGAGTTCCTGCAGAAATGATGTGAAGTTATTTAACAAAGACATTCCAGTGCTTTCGAAAGTAACCTGTTGGCCTTTTCAGTGACCTTCACTTAGAAAGAACAACTTTTCAAAGCCAAAGTTTGCTAGCTGGAAGCTAATATAAGCAAAATGTCATACCAATACATCTTTGATCTTTAACGTCACCAACCTTTTACAAAAGAAATGTAAAATGGTTCTTCAATGAGGCTTAACACTTTAACACTGAAGGAATAAATGAAGTAGATTCTAAGGATTATTCTTCTATTGATGGGTTTTGAGTTGTGCGGCATCTTGTTTTTGCAGAATGAATGCTAAACCCATGGAATAGATGTGTTCTTTGTTTACCATAAGGACACCAGTCTAGCCTACTCTGTAATGGAAAAAAATATAAAAAAACAAAACAAAAATGTAAACAGAAGCTTTGAAATTGAAGAGACAGTGACAGCTGATGTTGGCTAAGATGGATAGGTGTTTGTATGAATTTTCTAACACAAGAATGTTGGTTTTATTATTACTATTAATATTAGTATTACACATTTTAAAGTATTCCTTATTTATGATGGACAATATTATTCAATAACTAACTGTGTGACTAAAATAGTATATTCCCAAAAGTATATTTCCAAAAATTTCTAAAAACTTTTATGGCATGCTTAGTAATTAAAAGGGTAATTACACTCAATATATCTGCGATCAGTCGTTTTATTCACCCATTTCTTTTAGTGCAGAGAGCAGATGTTTTATCTATTTTGTACCACCTTGAAATGATGAATGAGAAGGAGAGTGCACATAAGAATGAAAACTTTACATCACAATGGTTGGCTTGCAATCTCCTTTGTAATAGAAATGTTCTATACTGATTGTTTATTCAAATTAGGGTGTATGACCATTATTGTTAGGTTTGAAGAGAAATAGCCAACATGCTCTCTATTCAGTAATTGACTGTGACAGCCATCTTTTATGGATGTTTATATAACAGCCAGTAGGAGATACGTGTACCATGTTATGGATATTTATTAATGCCCTATGGCAGTAGAGGTTAATACATGCCAATTTCTTACTATTTACGTGTGTGATTTTTTACATAGTTTATGGATTGAATTGGGGTGAATTTACTGATCCAAACTTTTAGCGAACATATTGATTAATGTTGAATTAAGGCAAACATCTACTTACTTCATGAGTAACACGTCTCCCCTAATTTTGATTCTTGTTTTTTGCATAAGTCAATTTTCCTGTAAATGTATTAAGTGCTGAATTTTTCAACTAACCGCTAGTTGGCGAGTTTGCAGTGAAAATTTAAAGCGGTAATGACTTCAAAGGCAAAACAACGCCATTGGTGCTTTAAATTTTCACTGCAAACTTGCCGAATAGTGGAGAGTTTACCTCCAGGACTGCTTATTGTGACTCATGCAATATGAATTGTTTTGGAACATGTAATTAATAGGACATTTAGTAATATTTAAATACTACACTAAGGATTGTGAAATTTAAAACTAGCCAACTTCTTTTACATAGAGAAACCTACAATTTTTGCAGAAGATGGCATTCAACTTCTGAATTTCCCAGAAGATTCTGCATGTGACCCCAATATATGCAATCTTGACAAATGAATAGGTGAATATACAGTTATATAGTCACATTTGCATTAACTAAAGTTAAATATTCAAAATTTAAACAAAACATATTCATACAAAGCTAATTCCTAGTGTTGGACCAAAGCAAAAGAGAGCTCTAGTGCAGTAATTAAAAATGGGCTCCTGGGCGTGTGGCCTGGCAGCCATCTCGGTCTGCCAATTTGTGTAAGAGCTCTGTGGAACTCCTTTCATTTTGAACTCTCCACGGTCACTCACCAGTCAGTACCCTGCTAAAACTGTCACCCATGGCAGCCTACATCCTCCGCTACAACCTGGGCCTGCATTGGGGGGGGCTCTTGTCCGAGTCCATCCAGCGCATCTGAGACCCAATCCGCACTGGAGGCTACGGCCTTGATTTCTGGACCCGTCGGGTGCCATCTTGATACAGGAGCTCCCTTGACCACCAGACACCTGGGTGCCAGTACTTGGAGAAGTGCTCCCATCGAACCCCTCCTCCAACGGAGCTGCCTCCCAGCAATTCTGAGGGCACCTGAGGGAGGACTGGACCTCCTACAAATATATGGTCCAGCCACCTATTCTGTCCTCCACGCACAGAGCACACAAACTTGGTTACCAACAACCTGCAGGGAATAAGTTTCATCCTACTGCCCCTGATCAGTTCACCTGCTCTCCATCAGACCTCAGCAGTGTATAAAAAGTCAAAGATAAGTAGCAGCACTGACCACCACTCTGGTGCAAGTGTCTGCTTCCCACCATCCACACAGCCTCCAGCTGTACAATGTAGACGCCTTGGTGAAAAACATTGTACAGCCAGAGACTCCTTGTGTTACCCCCTTAACAGCACAAATAATAGTATCGGGCTCAAAGTGACATCATTTAGTGGCGCCGGAATGCTGATTCATCGCGATTGTTGGAGGTCTGTTACTAAAATGGTGGGAATTACCAGTGTGTCGTGAATTACAGGTATGCGCTGTCCATGTCGGGAAAACTCGTTGGCATTTTCAGAATTGCGAGAACGTACCCAACCCTATCTGGGTTACTCCCCTCCCAGATGAATGAGGTCAGGGAGGGGATTGCCAAGAGCTCAATCTCTACACTAATTAAGGAACTGGCCTACAAATTGTACTATAGGTGGTACTATACCCCAGACAAGGTCTAGAATGTTTCCCACGGCCACTCCGAGTTGCTGGAAATGTGGTCAGAGGGGTATGATGCTACATATATGGTGGACCTGCCCCTGTATGGTCACTTTCTGGAACATGGTCCTTGGGCTTATAAACTCCGTATCAGAACAACAGGTTGATAAGGACCCCTTGTTATTCCTTCTCTCTCACCCCTTACCTGATGAGAGCGCCCCTTCCAACAAGCTAATCTCTCATATACTGGCAGCTGCTAAATCCCTAATAGCCAAGCATTCGATAGACCCTAATCCTTCCACTATGCAGGAACTACAGAATTACATTTGGCATATCGCAAGCATGGAGAATATTACATACTATCTTCATGACAAACCACATAAATTCGACAAGGTGTGGGCCCTTTGGTACTCACACGAAAGCCAAAGTTGCCTATCTACTTCAGCTCTCCCTCTCGCTATTGATCCCCTGGGTTGGGTGCGGTGCACCGTGGGTGAAAAAACTTGTTCTTGTTGATGTTTGATTTTTAATTGTACAGGACATTTGTCCCCAAACGTGTTGCACATATTGTAATTAGCAATATTCTCGATGCTGTTAGTACTTTACCTACTCCCTCTCCTTCCTCCCTTCTATGTCCTTCCCTCATCTCCGGCACTTCTCTCCCTCCTTCCTTCCCATTGATATAACACATAAAACTTAGAGGAAACACCCTCTATATTCTTATTTTTTTCTGTGATATTTGTATTCTTCATGTTGTTTCCTCTTTAAATAAAGAATTAAATAAAAATGGGCTTCTTTACCCAGAAGAACAGAAGAAATAAGTGTCTGTGTACTCAATGTTATGATTACTGGATTTTGAAAAAAAATATTTTTTAATATACAATAAATTATTATTATAAAATACAATTAAATGTGTTGTTCCACTTGGACAACCCCAGTTCAATATAACATGCTCTCATTTACAATCCCCCTGTTGTCAGAGAAACAACACAACTCTTCAGTAGTACCAGAGTGTCTTAATGTATGTTGGTGTGTGTGTTTGTGCTATGTGTGTGTGTGTGTGTGTGTGTGTGTGTGTGTGTGTTAAAAGATATGTTCAGTAGGCTAAAACCCCAATATTGTTACAGTTTGGACATTTTAATTCTTTGCTTTCTCCCACTAATTTATTGCCATTCTCCATCAGGTCCACTTCTAGAGTACTTCTGATATTCTCCTGTAGTCCATTTATTGAAACCTAATATGGGAAGAAAAACAAGAAACTCTTCTGGGAATTTCCTTCTGAGCATGATTAATTGCTCCTCCCTACCTCTGATGGTTTATGATTTTACTCTTAGTTGTCACTCCCATTCTGCAATTTTAAGAAATTATTAATTTGCTAGCATTTGCAAGTGTTATGGAATGAACGTCACATTATGTCAACCCCTGGGTGTTATTCGGGAACTCCATACTGCCTGATCTTTACCTTTATGTTTACCGTAACCAAAATTTCCGAATTTAGTCTTATTCCAATATCCTTCCATTCTCCTTTCCAGCATTCTGTTTATCAATTGGGGAGCAGTACTGTTCTTGATATCCTGTGGAGACAGAGAGAAATATGAGTATAACATTTTTGTCAAACCATGTAATCTGAACTAATCAGATCTTCCCAGGACATAATCTGAAGATTGACCCATTTATTTTACTGGTGATAGCAAGATCCCCCTATGCTTCTGAGCAATGCAGGAGAGGATGGGGCAAGACTTCTTGTGGTCATGCCCTAAGATTGCTTACTTTTGAGACAACATAGTCAACCTCATCAGCAAAATTACTAAGACCTCAATCTTTAAATGTCCATGGTCCATCCTTCTTGGCTCAAAATTGGATGGACTGGACTATACTCCATGCAAATCCTCATTGTGGTCAATTGTTTGGCTGCAAAACACTGGTAATGTCCAGTGCCCCACTCAATAAAATAAGATCCTCAATAAGATCCTCAATAAAATACAGTATTTAGCGACCATAGAGAACATTTCTGAAAACTTAAGTAACAAATCTCACAAATATACCTAAAATTTGCACGATTGATTCATCTATAATAGTCAGTCTGCTGAAAGAGATTCCTCCCAGCTTTTCAGACCCCTTTCTGTAACTATAATCAAGTATATGGTTTTGCAGTTATCTAAAAGCTTATGCTAGATTAATTTAGTTAAATTCAGCCTCCTGTTAAGTAAAAGTGCTCTTCTTCTTCCATATTGGATTAGGGGATGCCAGTGGTCTAGACTTTTGCCTCAACTACCAATTCCTTTGTCTCCACCTGTTACAACCGCAGTTGATATCTGAAGCTGTGCTGATCCTAACTAGCGCTAGCAAACCAAGGGTGCAGAATCTAACGAGTTCCCCGGTATTTACCAAGAACCGCCACAAGGCAGTTGGACTCGTAGGACGCGGTCCTCTGGAATGCCTTAGGATGCAGCACCACTGAGCTGAGGAATGGGCCGGAAGTACCTAGAAGAGAACACTGACTCCAGCGAGGTTGAAACAGATTACAGGTGATAAGCAGTAAGAGGTCAGACAGCCAGAGTCTGTACACAGGATATCAACAAAGCGTAGTCAGACAGACAGGGTTTGGTACACAGGAGATCTAGCAGAACGTAGTCAGGCAGGCAGGGTTATGTACACAGGAGATCCAGCAGAACCTAGTCAAACAAGCAGGGTTTGTTACACAGGAGATCCAGCAAAATGTACTCACAGGGAGAACAGTGGTACAGACACAAAGGAACTGCAGGGAGTCAGATGCATGTCAACTATGTTTTTCTGACACACGATCAGTGTCAGAGCGAGGTTTAAGTAAAGTAATAGACTTGAATTACCTGCCCCGACAGTCAGATCATGTGACCCGCTAACCGGAAGCGCTGATTGTGGCACTGGCAGAGAATGGCACTAGAAACCTGGAGAGGTGAGTCTGTAACAGTAACCCCTGCCATAATAGTGGGCTCTGAACACCCTAAAGGGGTTTGTTGAGGAACTTCTTGTGAAATTGTGTGAGCAATTGAGGAGCATGAATGTCTGAAGCTTTGACCCAGATGCGCTCCTCTGGGCCATAACCCTTCCAATCCATGAAAAACTGCACCGAACCCCGAGGTCTGCGAGAATCCAATAACTGCTTGACCTCATACTCAGTCTGATCTTGAGCTACACCCATGGGAGGCAATCTTCCAGAGGAGAAGAATTGATTGTGCACCACAGGCTTAAGGAGAGATATATGAAACACAGTGGAAATGCGTAAAGATGGTGGAAGATTCAACCTAAAAGCCACTGGATTGATAATTTCAGGAATTTGAAAGAGACCAATAAATCTGGGTGCCAGTTTCATACTGGGAACTTTCAAAAAGATATTTTGCATAGACAACCAAACTTTAACCCTCAGAACCAGATTAGGACAGGCACTCCTCCTTATCATAGGCCCTCTTGGAGCGGGCAGAAGACTTTTTTAAGCTATACTTTACCTGAGCCCAAATAACTGCGAAGTTGCTCATTAGGGAATCCACTACAGGTACCGAAGATATGGGAGCCTGAGAATGAGTTGGAAGTCTTGGGTGACAACCGTAGATTACAAAGAAGGGAGAATTAGCAATTGCCTCCTAAAAATGGTTATTATGGGTGAATTCTCCCCTGGGAGAAATTCAACCCAGTCTGTCTGATGCGCTGAGACATATATTCAAAGAAATTTTTCGAGTTCCTGATTGGATCGGTTAGATCATTGGACTGTGGGTGAATCAATTTTAATACCTAACTTGCCAGAGAAAGCTCTCCAGAATTTGGAAATAAACTGCGAACCTCAATCGGATACAATATGAAGTGGACATTCATGCAGACAAAACTCCTTGTTGATGAAAAGATCTGCCAGTACTGAAGAAGACGGAAGACCCTTGATACTAGGTACGAAATGTGCTGCTCTTGAAAAGCGATCTGTGATCTCCCAGATGGCTGTATAGGACTTCGAGGGGGGTAAATCTTTAATGAAATCCATATAAATCTGGGTCCAAAGAAATTCAGGAACGGGTAATGGAATAAGAGGACCGAAGGGTTTGACCCGAGGGACCATTTGTTGGGCACAGTCAGAACATGCAGAGACAAACTTCTTGACCTCTTCACATAAGGATGGCCACCAAGTTGCGAGAGAGTAGTTCCCATGTCTTCCTAGCTCCGGTATGACCTGTAAAATGCGAAAGATGAGCCCAACGTAAAAGTTTGAAAGGAAGGTGTGGAGGAATGAATGTCGTCCCATATGGACAAGCAAGATTGTTGGGAGATTTAGCAGCTAGAATACATTTAGGATTCAGAATTTGCTTGGTCTTCTCAGTAGGTTCCTGGTCATCTGGATCAAAAGACCTAGAAAGGGCATCAGCCTTCTTATTTTTGGAACCAGATGTGAAGGTCAAATTTATGTCAAATCGAGAAAAGTACAGGGACCACCTGGCCTAGCGAGGATTCAGCCACCGGGACGATTGTAGGTACAGAAAGTTCTTGTGATCTGTGTAAATGGTTACAGGGAAAAGAGCTCCTTCAAGTAAATGCCGCCATTCAGAGAGACAGATTAATTGCCAGTAGTTCCTTGTCTCCGCTCCCGTCGTTTTTTGCAGCAGGAAGAAATTTTCAGGAGAAATAAACATAGGGATGAAGCTTCCCTGAAGAGTCCTAGACAGCTCCAGTGCCATAGAAGGAGGCATCCAACTCAAGGAAAAAAGGAAGCTGATAATCCAGTTGATGAAGAATAAAAGCCAAGGAGAAAGCAGATTTCAGATACTTGAGAGCTTTGAGGACATCGTCAGGCAAGACTAGCCATCCTCTTGGTCAATGTCGTAATGGGGCTTATGATTGAAGAATATACTTTAATAAATTTTCTATAATAATTGGAGAACCCGAGCAAACGGATGGCTTTCAGACCCATGGGTTGTGGCCATTATAAAATGGCTTTTAGCTTGGCAGGATCAATTTGGAGTCCGGTTCCCAAAATTATATAGCCCAAAAAAGACAATTATCTCTGCTCAAATAGGCCTTTTTCCAATTTACAGAAAAGATGGTGTTTCCTGAGGTGAGAGAGGACTTCACAGACATGTTCCAGATGGGAGAGGAGATCTTGGTTAAAAATAAGGATGTCATCCAAGTAGATGATAACAAGTTGATAGAGCAGAAGGAAGTGGAGGTGAGAACTAAGGGAAGCACTTTACTGAAGCAACAAGTCCGATATTGCAAGCCCCATGAAAGAATTTGGGCGGTTTGCCAATCCAAAGTTGGGGAATGGAGACAAAATCATGGAAGACTTAGAACCAAGGGAACCTGGGAATCACTAATAATGAAATCTCTCCTTATGCAAACCCCAAATTGAAGAATGAGTGGAACCATCTGGAAAAGAATTAAGAATTAACCCACCTGAAATCTTGCTACCATCAATAGCCATGAGGCGTAGCGGGCAAGCTAAAGAAACGGTAGGAATACAAAACTGAGACACCATGGATTCCGAAATAATGTTACCTGTCGTCCCAGAATTGAGAAGAGCCGAAAGAGAAATTGAAAGCTTTCCATGGTAGAGGGAAACAGGGAAAAGAAGACTCTCGTTCTGGTAAGAGCTAAGGAGAGGAAGGCAGGGTGATCCTAGCAAGACCTCTCCTTGCCGTGCTAGGCTTTGTTGTTTCCCGGGCGGATAGGGCAGTTTCCGAGAAGATGACCCTTACTTCAACAGAAAAGACATAATTTATTCTTAAATCTTCTTTCTCTCTCTCCCGGGGAGAAGCGGGCCCTACCCAGTTGCATGGGCTCTTAAAGGGGTTGAGTTGAGGCTTGAAATTGAGGAGCCAAGCGTATGGTACCACGCCGTGCTTGATCCTTCTCTTGAGATTTTTCCCTGAAACGCAAATCCACTTTTACACATAAGGAGATATGATGGTCAAGGAAGGCTGGGAGATCACAAGAAGCCAACTCATCATTTATGCTGTTGGACAAACCCTGCCAGAAGTTTGCCTCCAGGGCCTCATTGTTGCAATGTAACTCCGAAGCCATGGTTTTAAACTAAACGGCGTACTGGCCTATAGACTGAGAGCCTTGACGTAAACAAAGTATCACCATATCGGCACTGGAGACCCAACCTGGATCGTCGAAGATTCTCTTAAAAGTTTTTAAGAATTCGGCATAGTCATGAAGCAACGGATCATTCCTTTCCCACAAAGGAGAGGCCCAAGCGAGGGTTTGACCCGAAAGTAAGGATATAATGTACGCCACCTTAGCCTTGTCGAAAGGGAAGTTCCCAGACCCGAAAGTAAGGATATAATGTACGCCACCTTAGCCTTGTCGGAAGGGAAGTTCCCAGGTTCCAGAACTGGATTGCACGATGGTTTAAAAATCCCCTACAGAGTTTGGGTTCTCCATTGAACTTGGGAAGGTTTGGAATACTCATTTGGGTGGTGGTAGTAGAACTTGGAGTTGACACTGATTCAGCAGAAGAACTTGTAGAGCCAGAAGCCGCAAGGGTGTTTTGCTAAGTGTCCATATGGGCAGACAGTCCTTGCAGGAATTGCATGAGATGGTCCTGGTTAACCTCCTGTTTCTGTACTCTCCCAAGCAGATGCTGGAGTAGGTCTTTAAGTAAGGGATCTCCAGCCGGATCCATGTCTGGTCAGATCAAACTGTTACAATCGCAGTTGATATCTGAAGCTGTGCTGATCCTAATTAGGGCTAGCAAACCAAGGGTGCGGAATCTAATGAGTTCCCTGATATTCACCAAGAACCGCCGCAAAGCAGGATGGACTTTGCTCCCGAGAACTTGCAGGTCGCTGTCCCCTGGAATGCCTTAGGATACAGCACCATGGAGCTGAGTAATGGGCGGAAGTACCTAGAAGAGAACCCAGTGAGGTTGAAACAGATTACAGGTGATAAGCAGTGAGAAGTCAGACAGCCAGAGTCAGTACACGAGGGGTCAACATAGCATAGTCAGACGGGCAAGGCTTGGTACATGGAAGATCCAGCAGAACGTAGTCAGACAGGAATGGTTTGGTACACGGGAGATCCAGTAGAACATAGTCAGACAGGCAGGGTTAGGTACACGGGAGATCCAGCAGTACCTAGTCAGACAAGCAGGTTTTGTTAGACAGTAAATCCAGCAGAATGTACTCACAGGGAGAACAGCGGTACAGAAACAAAGGAACTGCAGGGAGTCAGACGCATGGCAACTATGTTGCTCTGACACACGATCAGTGTCAGAGCGAAGTTTAAGTAAACGAGAAGATTTGAATTACCCGCCCCGACAGTCAGGTCATGTGACCCACTACCCGGAAACACTGATCGCTGGCAGAGAACGGCTTTGGAACCCGGAGAGGTGAATCTGTAACACCACCCCCCTTGCCCATCCCATTCCCATCCACAATACATTGTTAAGCTGTAGGCCACATGTTCTTTTCACCAATGAAGCAAGCATGGAAAAGATGTTTTTAATGAAAGGGTGGTCCAAGAACAGAAAGTAGGGGATGCACCTTCATGTGTGCTGGGTGGAAAATAAAAGTGCAGTGGTACAAAAATAAGCAGTGCACATAAGAGTGAAAAATATTTAAGAAAAACCGCGATGGCTCACAAACAAGGCGTCTCGAGTAGTGCATTCAAATGTGTACAATAATCTGGTATTTTTATAGTAAAAATCTCAGAGATACAGATATTTCCCTCTAGTACAATCCAGGGAAGATGAGTTTTTTTGAGGCACTGTAAACTCATATTATAAGCTATAGACATTTGTTGTTGTTTCCTGATTGGCTTTTTTATGCTGTGAGAATACTTGGGTAACGACTATGCCCTTTTGCTCTGCCAGTTGATTGGTCTGCCTGTAGGTCAACTTTATGTGTTATCCTAGCCTTCACAGCACCTTGTCGTGGGTCAATAAATCAGCTATGCAAATACTGGTTGAAAAATTAACCCTTTTATTAGATAATATACACAGCATTAACAACAGCATATATGCAACAATTTCCAGTGTTTTCGCTGCACCACAGTATAAGCACAACCCTACTCCACACAATAGTAAAGTCACAGTCATCTAGGTAGAGCAATCCCAACTGCTGAGTCACATCTTCCACTCCACTACTCAAGTGTTAGTGACTAAGCCCAACATATTCCTTTCTTTTTTGGGTGCACAGGGTAGCACGGTATATGAAGGCGTCTTAATCCACTTGTGGCCGATTCTTCAATGCCTTATGACCAGGGAGGGCTGGCAAATTTTAGTCCGGGGCAAGACTTAACTCAGCAGCCTATTTTGAAGGGAGAAAATGAAGGTGGCCTAGTGATTCAGCCCAAGATAGCCTACTGTGGGATCGGCCTGGGGGGCATATGCCCGTCCTGACCAGTACAAACAGAACTGTGTCAGCATTCTCCAGGACAGAAAGTAAAACCCACCCCATTTCTGCACTGTGTCTGTGCTTTTTATTCCATTCTCAGTTCCTACAGTGGTGTAGCTGTATGTGAGTTGTCTTTTACCCACATCCCCACCTGGGATTGTCCATTCCTTCACTAGAGGAAGGAATGGTAGGCACCATCATAGTAGACACTTTGGAATGCTTGGCTCCAGCATGTCTGCTAACATAAGATGCAACTCAGCAAGACACCCGCTGCCCGTGCAAATGAGCAACTTCTAGGGAACAATGTGCGCAATAGTAGCAGTGCGTGTGACCTCATCTGGCAACATTTAATCACTATACACAAATGTCTTGCAGTGCACACACATTTGCAGTATACACACACATAAGCATTATAATACATACAATATTGCCTCTAGAGAAGGAGGTTTCCAGCAGGCTTAACTTTAACTCTCAATGTGTGACACCCTGATGTCTCTGCATATATTCCATGCCTGATACATTCCACCCCAATGTCACTGCATACATTCCATGCCTGATTTTGCAGTGGACATCTATTATATTTTTATTTGGCAAATTGTGACCAGTCCATTAAATAATATGCTTGATCACTCAAATTTGGGAATAAAAATTATTGATTCCTATTAATCAAATGAAAGGCACAGATAATACATTGATATTAATTCGTTTCAGTATTTTGGAATTGTAATATAAATTAGCCACTGTTATATTTGCAATTATAATGACAAAGTAAGCAGGAATGTTTAGGTGGAGCTTTAGTGAAAGTGGCAATATTAGAAAGGAAATCAGTAGGATCTATCTTTTGTAGTCTCGGGCACATTTGGCATTTTATCACAGTATTTAAGGAGCGGGACTCAAAGTTCAAAAGCTATGAATCAGTGACACGGCATCTAAAATGGAGTGATTCAACAGTGTGATTTCCTCAGCTTGTCTCTACCTGAAAAATGTGAAAGAGTTCTAATAATGAGTCACCCAGATTCAAATGCGCAGATCAAATAACATAGTAAACTGCGTGCATGGGTCATTCATGGCAGTAGATAACTCAAGACAAATATTATAAGCTGCTTTTTACACTGCAACATGTGTCCCAGTGACCTGTCAGTTCTAGTTTATAGTCTTTTCTGTCTCATTAAAAAAAAACTTTATTAACTTAACAAAAAAGGCATAAAGTACAGTATTTGTTGCAATAGTCATATGAATAATTATTCTAACTGTTATGGATGCAGTAGTAGATTTATATATTGCATGTTGTTCAACAGCAGACACTATTATAGACCAAACCTACAATCCTTTGCACACGATGATCCCATCAGGGAGATTTGCCTAGCTCTTCCGAATAGGCTGCACATTACGTCTTCCCCATGAACATTTTCTTGTATTGACAAACACACCACTTGCAGGTGTTGTGAAACACGTTGAACGGGACATTCCTCCCAACATTCTGTTTATAAACACAAAGGTGCTAACAGTTGGTCAGACCCCTCAAATCGGGACTGCTCCAACTAATCGGGACATTTGGGAGATATGTATAGACTGCCTTTGTAATGGTGCAACAGTGGAACTAACACCAACCAAGTGTAGCAACCACAAAATTATATTTAAACCATAATGAATGCTGCCAAATTTAAATTTTATTTTTAGCATATATATATTGCATACTTTTCATCTTTACTGGTTTAGGATGGACAGTCCTGATTTGAGGGGACTGTCCCACCATCCCGATAGTAGGCATCACGGGGAGTGGGGAAATCACCATGTTGAACAGGTGCTGTGCAGAGCGAGGAGAGAGTTCAGGGGCAGCCTAGCACTAGAAGTGATAGAGATGCCTCCAGGGTATGTGGCCCCTTTTTGTGTGCTCACGTTGACAGAATTACCTCTAGGACAAAGTTGGGAGGAATAATATTGCAGTGCTTCTCAAACTGGGTTCCACCAAGGGGTGTCAGTAGTTTCGCAAGATGAAAATTCGTAATGGCGCAAAAATTATTGGTTGTCCTAAATTTGCATTTGCGAATTAAAATTAATGTGGGCACATTCAACACTACTCATTCCACTGATAGTGTGCGGTCAATCCACCACTGTTTCACTCCAGAAAATTCTTAGTACCACTCCTGATGCCACATCACCAACACTTGCAGAAAGTTCTATGCCTCGCTCCACTAAGCTTCCAATTATCCACCTTTCCACAGACGCAGATGACAACAAATCACATATACATAAAAGACAAATTAATGCTGTTTTTTGAGTTATTTCTACAGCTTACCTACTACTACTCAAAAATATATTTTTTAGTTAAGGTACCAAAAACTTGTAGCTTTGGAAGATGATGGGTATACGAACAGGTAATTGTTCCTTAGTAAGGTCTTTAGATTTATTTTTGGTCCTGTGTACTAAAAAAGATTGATATTGTGATTTTTGTAATAGCCAATAATAGCAACAGGCATGTATAAAATAGAACCATTATTTGAGACATGTTCAATCTGCTGAATATCAAATTAAGGTTCATACTGCAGCTTGCTCTGCTTACTTTTGCACAGCAAGATGCAAACAAACAACAGTCACTTGGAGTTCAGAGTGGGGGAAGTTTTTCAACAGGATCATGGTAGACAGTGTAACTGTTCATTCTAAACAACGCACTTTGGAAATTAAAGAGTTAAGTAAAAAACCTTGTCTAATGGGAACTCTACCATGTAGGACTGCATTATGTGTCTGCTGTTCTGTATAACCCTACATAATGGCTTTTTTTTTACAGTGTACATTTTTAATAGTATAATTTTCAGATTGCTGTGCTTAAAAGGGACAATGGACAGCGGGAGTGAGCTCTACCATTTGCTATTGTACCATGCATTGCCTATGCTTTCAAAGCCCTTCTAGATGCAAAAGTGTATTTCTACCAATATAATAAGAACACCACATTGGCACATGTAATGTGGACAATGAAGATGTCCTCCTAGTATTGAGATTTATTTAATACATAAATGAGGCTAATGGGGCGGTCTAAAAGTGATCATATGCTGAAATCTCAATTTATGTTTTTTAATTTATTTATCATGTACATTTCTAGCCAGGCCCACAAACTCGAAAAAGGCCATGCAGAGTGTTATCCTAGGGATAAGTTCCAAAAAGTGGATATTAGCATGGTGAACAGTTAGACGCTATCACTAAAATGTAATTCTCTGTGCATCAGCATATTTTGCTGTTGGAAATGACCAGAATGGTTTGCAGCTCAATATATTCTATATCATAGTTGCCTACTCTCCCGGAATTTTTGGGAGTTCTCCCGGACTCTCGAGAGAGCAGGCAAAAATCCCGGAACCAGCAGCTCCCCGTTGTTGTAGATGGTGGGGGCGGGACTAACCGCAGCATCGTGGCCCCGACCCCTGATACAATTGGCCAGAATTTTCTAAGATTGACAGGGGCGGAGCCTAGCGATGCAACGCGCGTGGCCACGCCCCCTCGACGGACCCCCTCCCGGACAGCTGGTCTCAAAAGTAGGTAAGTATGTTCTAAATTGTGGTGTAGGAATAGTAGAAAACAAATTATCGACATATTCTTTAAGAGGGCTTCCCATATCGATCTTTATGCTAAAACAGACTGCACATTGCTACTAGAATGACAATTAATTTAAATGTTTAATAATGTGAGATACAATTTGATATGGCTGCATGCATTTAAAGTTCTTCTTAATCAGAACTGTTTGGTTAAGACAATATAGTCCATCCTGTACATCTTATAAAAGATTTTATTGTTTAGTTTCTCTTGAAAAATATGTGGTGCAAGTGTATCTTTACATCTTTCAAGAACTAATTCCAAGCACAGCAAGAGTTTTACTGCCAGCAGCACACTCCTTTGTTATCAAAATAAATACAAAGTAGGCGTTTAGCACAATCTGGTAGATTTATTAATGTCTACACCCACCTCTGGAAGTCACCGGTCTTTCATAACTGAAGTAATAAAAAAATGCTGTCAGTTTTGTGAATGAATCCACCTATGGAAGTTACCTGTCTTTCTTCATATTTGAAGTAATATAAGAAATGCTGTTAGTTTTGTGAATGATAAATAAATATGTGAGTTATGATAAATATGTGATTACCTTGAGAATAGTTATGTGATAGTTACTAGTATTGTAGATTTGTAAGTCTCTACAGTGCTCTGCAGTGCCGGACAGTAGGGAAAACATGGCATACATAAAACAGGGACATACAAGGTAAATAACATACATGCAGACATGAAAATAGGGAAGGCCCTATGGTACAAGTCAGTGGCCCATCTCCGTCAGGCCACAACCCGTCCATTGCTATGACGACCATGATGTCACATCCGCCCCCGCCCCCTCCCTGTTGTCACCACAGCAACGGCTGGGACAGCCGGGCGCGTGCGTGGCTCACATTTGTTTAATATCTGCCTCCTGGGCAAAAAGAGGCATGCCAGGGCTTAGTCAGCAGGGCTTAGCCAGCAGGGCTTACCCTCCCTGCTGGTTATATTGTTTATGCTCTGCATTGCTGACCTGCTGTGTGGATACTCTGCTGAACTTCTGCTTGACCTCTGTTGTGAGCGCAACAAGCCTATGGAAAAGCCAGCTGCTATTGGCGAAAACCTCTGTCTCCTGTTTTAAAAGCTTATGTTAATAGTCATTAACTGTAACATTATAACCGGCCATAACGCTAATCTAAGGGTTAGGTTTAGGGTTAGGGTTAGGCATCGGGTCCTGGCATTACCCCCTTAAAACCGTCAATTCCCACTACCTGCATTTTCTGTAGTCACACTTTATATGAAGCCTGTTGCAAATGTTCTCTGGGTTTTTTAGAGTCTGCATTTCTTTCATGTTGAGCTTATAGTAATCAGAATTTTTCTGGTGCTATATAACTGTCGCAATTGTTGCAATAGGAAAAACGTACCCCACCCACTCTAAGTCGCAGGTTTGTATCCAAAAATGATGGGAGCCTGAGGCCTTGTATAGATTTCCGTAGCCTGAACAAAATTACGGTCAAAAACACATATCCGCTCCCTCTTTTTGATCAGCTCACACAGGTTGCAATCTTTTCTAAGATTGATCTACGGAGAGCTTATAATGTTGTCCAGATAAGAGAGGGAGACGAGTGAAAAACTGCATTTGATACTCACTCGGGACACTATGAATATTTGGTCATGCAATTTTGTCTCTGTAACGCCCCAGCAATTTCTCAAGATCTTATTAATGATGTCTTGTGGGAGTTCCTAGGCAAATTCGTTGTGGTTTACATTGTCAACATTCTAATCTACTCCCAGTCTCTGACTCAACATCGCCTGCATGTTCATGAGGTGCTCCTCAAATTTCACTAACACCACCATTATGCTAAGCTCTAAAAGTGCGAATTTGAGGTTAACCAAGTTACACCTGGGGTATGTCATCTCCCCTAACGGGTTCTCTGTGGTTCCCAGCAAAGTCCAGGCAATTCAAGATTGGGTGCTCCCTACAAACCTGAAGACCATTCAGAGATTCCTTGGCTTTGCAAACTATTACCATTTGTCATTGAAGTGGATGCCTCAGAAGTTGGGGCTGGTGCTATCCTTTCTCAAAAGGATCCTCCGGATTAAAGGTTGCACCCCTGTGCTCATCTCTCCCATTGTAGGCAGTGTTCTCTTAAGGTTGCGGACAGGGTCTGGCTTCTCAAACCAGTGTCATTGTCTCGCAAGTTCGGGCCCCACCGTGCTCATAGAACTCGTCAAAAAAAAACACTGGAAGGGTTATGGAGGTAAGATAAAAGCTCTGCCACCCAAAAGAGCAGGTTTATATATTATAAGGAGATGGAGGGGAAACGAATCATTCATGTGACAGAAGTTAAAAAAGATCGGCATGCACGCGCACCCACACATGCCCAGGACCAGATGTCACTGGGCAGAAGAAAAGTCGGCACATGCCGCAAAGAAGCAAAAGAATAGTACGCGGGACCAAGGTGAGTCATACACTTAATGTAATCACCCTGGTTTCAATATCAAAATGGGCATTTCTAGAGGTCGCATACATTGTTTCCTCTAAGCGATACCCAGATTAAGTAAGTTAACTTTTCTTCTTTTTCTTATTACATATACAGTACTCAAACAGATGTGCCTTTTAGGCATAGTATGGGGTGCAGCTATTATGGGACCTACACTGGGAAATCCCACCTCTCTTATCAAAATCCCATGTTTATGTGTTACTTTCACCACTGATCCATATATGCGGTTCCTTACAAAATGTTGTCCCTGGCCTTGTATATCTATGTATTGCTATTGTTGTGAATGTGTGTCCCTTTGTGTTAATGTTACTGTAAGGACTCATACACACAAGCATTGAAAGCCAGCTTGTTCTCAAAACCATTCCCAGATCCCAAAAATTGGAATGTTTGGAGATGTAGAACTGACAGACATGGGGTTTATATCCAGACACAAAGACGTGATAAGGACAAACACAAAATTTGTAGAGGGGGCTACATATATGTGGTTCAAAGGAAAACATAACAGTAAACACACACACACACACACACACACACACACATATACACAGTCAGTGGCCACTTTATTAGGTACATCTTCTAATACTGGGTAGGATCCCCTGTTTAATTGTTCATGGCGTGGATTCAACAAGGTGCTGGAAACTTTCTTTAGATTCTGGTCTATGTTGACATGATAATGTTAAAGGCAATATGGCATGTGATCCTTAACTACTATCTGCTTCACTAGATGTTTACCTTTAACAGCCCCTGTTGTTAACATAGGGAACTTACAGTTATTTATAAGGGATGAATCATAACTGCAGTGCAAATATGTTATATCAAATGAATCCATTAATAAGTTCAGCTATGAAAGTGTAAAATGTGAAGGCAGAAGTCTGATGTAAATGTATTTGATGGCTTTCCACATTCCAGTGTGAGAAGATAGGAGTGTCACCTGTGCTTCAAAGAGCTCTTACTGTGAGATATATCCTGACACAATTTAGATTTTGGACTCCTGAATAGACTTTGTGGGGCTGGTCACAGCTGGACATCCTTGCAGCCCAAGGCAGCATTTTGAAGGCCTATACAGGTATATAGAAATATGAACTTCAAAGGAAATCCCGCTCCCTGGCTGACTTCCTCCACTTTAAATTCATCCTTTCATCCTACAGCTCTGCCCTCTCACTCGCTAAACAATCTTTCTTTAAATCCCTCATCTCTTCCCAGTCCTCTAACCCCCGCCGCCTCTTTGCCACCTTCAGCACTCTCTTGGCCCCCTCCCCTCCCCCCCACCCCCTCCTCCCTGACTGCCTCTGATTTCGCCTCCTTCTTCTCCTCTAAAATCGAGGCCATCCGACTTGAAATCTCCTCCTCCACTCTCTCTTCCACCCCTCCCACTCTTCTGTCCTCCCCCTCAACCATCTTCCCCTCCACTCCTTCCATCCCACCACCGGCGAGGAAGTCCACTCTCTCATTTTATCCTCCCCCCCCACTACCTGCCACCTGGATCCCATCCCCTCCCACCTTCTTCGCTCAACTATACCTCTCCTCTTCTGATCTCTCTCCCTCCCTCCTCTCTAGGGTGTCCGCCTGCCTCTCTGCCATCTCCTCCTGGATGTCCTCTCGATTCCTCAAACTTAACCTTGCCAAAACTGAGCTCATAGTTTTTCCTCCCTCTCATACCACATCCCCTTCTGACCTCTCCATCACTGTCGACAACACCTCTATCTCCCCTGTCCCCCAACTTCGCTGCCTTGGTGTCATCCTCGACTCCTCTCTCTCCTTTGGCCCCCACATCCTCTCTCTTGCTAAATCCTGCTGCTTCCAGCTGCGCAACATCGCTCGCATCCGGCCCTTCCTCTCCCAAGATGCCACCAAATGCCTTATCCACTCTCTGATCATCTCCCGCCTAGACTACTGCAACCTCCTCCTCACTGGCCTCCCCCACTCTCATCTCAATCCCCTTCGATCCGTCCTTAACGCTGCTCCTCTTTTGTCTCCCCCCTCTACCTAGCCCTTCACTGGCTCCCATTCCCCTTCAGAATCCTCTTTAAGCTCCTCACACTCACCTACAAGGCCCTCGCCAACTCCACTGCGCCCTACATCTCCACCCTTCTCTCTATTCATGCTCCATCCCGCCCTCTCCGTTCTGCCTCTGACCGTCGCCTCTCTTCCCCCCTTATAACCTCCTCCCACACGCGTATCCAAAACTTCGCCCGCGCTGCCCCCCTCCACTGGAACAAGCTCCCTCCCTCCATCAGAACTTCCCCTAATCTGTCCAGCTTCAAACGGGCCCTAAAAACCCACCTTTTTCTTAAAGCCTTTCTGTCTCCCACTTTACTTCCTACCTTATCTTCTGCCTCTGTCCCCCTACTCTCCCTCTCTCCCCTGCGTCTCTCTGTCTGTCCACCCCTCCCCTTAGATTGTACGCTCCTCTGAGCAGGGCCATCTCTCCTCCTGTTTCCACCACTTCTAACTCTGCTCTCCAGCTACTTAGCCCTCCTCCTCGAGGGTCCTCCACCCCACGTCCACTCTCGCTCCCTCCTCCCCCCTGGGGGTCTCCCTGTCTTCCGCGCCCTCCTTCTTGGGCCCCGTCGTTTGCGGATCCTCCCTCCCCCTTCCCCGCCCTCTCTAGCTGTGCATTGAGCGAACTGAGTTGCTGTGTTTACTGTACTGTGCTGTCTCCCATTGTATTGTGATTTTGTTTGTCTCTGTACGGCGCTGCGGATGCCTTGTGGCGCCTTATAAATAAATATCAATAATAATAATAATAAAATGTCCTCATAGTTCATATTTTTGGGAATCCGGGTGTCACTCCATACTGAGGAGCAGAAATCACACCAGGGTTGTGAATGACAGGTATGGGTGGTAAATGGGAACAGCTAAAATCACATATCTTTGGAAAAGGTATGTCACATTGTCAAAATTTCATCATGTTTGGTATCAAAAGATCAGCAGAGTCATAGGGGATTTATTAATGATAAAATTGGGAAATCAATTCACATTGATAAGCTGTCCAACTTTCTTGCCAATTTCCCTTGGCCAGAAAAGGCAATTCACGTAAGTGCCATTCTGAATGTAACCCCTTTTATTTTAAACTGTTTTGCTTGTTATGTCAATCTAATAACTGTTTATTCATAATTTTTTATATCTGTATTCCCTGTACTTTTGTATATTAAATCTATAATTTAATATATTACGTCCTTGATACTCTAACAAATCCATCAGCCTGTTAAGAAGAAAATAGCTCAGCCAAGTTAACCCTTTGAATGTCAGTGTGTGATTTCTTGATACATTTGATTAACAAGCTGTGTGTGCTTGCATTTACATTTGTGTAACAGTCTGGAGGTGTGAAGAGTTAACCATTTGCTTGCTGGTGTGGGTCTTGCTAGTCTGTGAGCAGCTAGAAGCCTTGTGTGCCAGTGTGGGACAGTATATTGGGGTCCTATTGCCTGTATTCAATAGGTGGTGGCAAACCTGAAGTGTGTGTGGTGTGAGCACTGTTTGGGGCGATTCAGTAGGTCTATAACCTGTGTGATAGGTAAAGAGAGACTGCGAGCTGAAATCGTGTAACCTCATACAGCACTCACCCCAAAGTCATGGCAGCTGAGAGCGTGTTTGTGACAGCCCCCTTTCTGAGGAACTATATGTGATCCACAATGCTCAGTTGCCCCCAGGAAGCTCAGGGAGTAGTAGTTGTTGAGTGGATAGAACACGACAAGTGGTAGTGAGCAACCTAGATGGTAATAGCAGAGTAAACTGGGAATCAGACTGGCAAGGGTTAATGTAGAGTAAAAGACAAGCCAGGGTCAGGAGCAGGAGAGGAAAGCAGTTCCTTTAACAAGCTAGGGGTCAAGGCAGGTACAAATATATAAGCAGATCCATGCAAGAAGCCAAAGTCGGGAGCGGGAGAAGACAGCAGTTCCTTTAAACTAGCCAGTGGTTAGGGCAGGTACAGACATATATGCAGATCCATTTAACAAGCCAAAATCAGGGGCAGGAGAATACAGAGAATCCTTTAAGTAATCACTGAGTACAGAACAGATCAGACTACAAGGCACACTAGGTCACGCAGGAACTATCACCAGCATTGGTATGGTAACAGGGAGGGCTTTATAAATCTATCAGAACCAATGAGATATTGCAAGATGGTTACCTCCATGAGTGCTGCAAGTGAATGCACAGCTGACGCTGCCAGACTGAGAGCTGAGAGTTGCCATTTATTTACCAACAGCTGAATCAATGAGGCGAGGCTGCGTGGAAGGAGAAGACGCTACTCTTGTTGTTAGGCAACTAGTCCAGAGCGCAGAGGCGGACATTCTGCACATACACAAGACTTAGTACAATACACTGCCGATTAATAAGGAGTATTTACTGCTGGCTGACAAGGAAAGGTTGGCAGCTATAGATTTGAAATGTAGCAGCGATCATCAAATTCCTAAAAACATGTGAGTACAATCCACTGTCACCTGACACAAAAAGGACACTGTTAACATATCTGGTTTGCAGTGGTGATCACCATACATTTAGTACATCAGGTGCAATCTGCTCTTACCTGGCTGAGAGAGGATGCCAGCTACTGTTGCTAGGCAACTGATCATGCATGCTGCAGTGATAACCATATTTCTTACCATATAGCATCACGCAATTGTAGATGTGTCGACTACACATTCATGCTGCAAATCTCCATTTCTACCACATCCCAAAGGTATTGAATTGAGATCTGATGATTGTGGAGGCAATTGCAGTACACTGAACTCATTATGTTTGTGGATCCACTTTGAGATTACGTCTGCTTTGTGACATGGTGCGGTAACCTGCAGAAATAGCTGTTAGAGAATGGGTAGACTGTGGCCATAACGGGATGCAAATGGACAGCAAAACTCAAGTAGGCTGTGGCATTTAAAGAATGCTCAATAGGTATTAAGGGGCCTAATGTTTGCCAAGCTAACATTCCCACATCACTACACCACCACCACCAGCTTGCACAGTTGACACAAGGCAGGATGGATCCATGGATTTATGTTGTTTATGCCAAATGTCTCTGCCTTCTGCATCTCAAAGTCACTTAGATCACATTTCTCCCCATTGTGGTGTTTGGTCTGATCAATAACAGAATCTCTTGACCATGGCTGCTGCTTTTATTCATTGAGCTGCTGCCATGTGATTGGCTCATTAGATATTTGCAACGAGCAGGTGTACCTACTAAAGTGGCCAATAAGTGTATATGTAGTATAAATATAAACCTAATGCCACAGTGATCTCCCTCTGTCACCTAAATACCATTATACCCCTTCCACCAGTCATCTCCCTCTAATAACTGAATACCACTTCCCCCACTCATCTCCTTCCAATACATCAGTACCCCTTACACCAGTAATCATCCTCTAACTATTGGATATTTCTGCCCCACTCATCTTCAACATATCTCTGAATACTACTGTCCTAGTCATTTCCCTATCTTCACTGTTCCTTCTCATCTTTACTGACATCTTGTCAGGTCATTCTGCTACCACTCCATTGTGCGCTCTGCTTCTATGCTGTACAGAGAGAAAGTGAGGAAGCATATACAAACTTCCTCTCTGAAAAATATTTGATTGATGTACCAAAATGACAGCCCATGCGCACGGGCTTTCTGTGGCATCAATCGGCAATCAGATTGCATATATTTATCAGATTATTCTAGAGTGAAATGATGGTACAGTGGTCCTTCTGTGCAACAGGAAACCACACTAAGTGTGCGCTTCATCTGAAAGGGTAGTTCCTTCATGTTGCAGATGGAACGTAATAACGTGATTTACATCATAATGCCCATCCACGCCGAGTCATCAAGCTTGGTCATACCCACCGCTTCTCTCTCTAACCCAGCTTCAGGGAGTTTGTCAGATTCTCTGATAGATCTGGGGAGTTCTAGGAACTCATGAATTAAGTGATACATGTAAAACTTATCTATTCTTTATACTAAAAATGTATCTTATTTTATGTAATGAATGTATTATGTAAGGTTTGCATTAAAGGATTTGTCATACTTGTAACTCGATAAATATTATCCAAAGAAGTTAACCAGTGACTAGTCTGTGGAAATAATAAAAATAAAAGTCACAAAAGACAAAGTCAAGAATTTAAGGTATCTAAAGAATGAAGATTACAATCCGTAATCATAGCAAACACTGATACTCAGAAAACAAGGTGAATTCCACAGACACCTATTAATAACTTTTATTTTGAATTTATATATCTATATGAATATTAGTGCCAAAATGATGAAAGTTTATCAGAAAGATTTTACTTTACTCACTGAAAACCCCCTTTTTTAAATGCATATTCATGGAATCAGGGCTGGATTAAGGGAATGGAGGCCCCCAAGCTACAGGTACTGCGAGCCCCTACCTTCCCTGAGCGCTTACCTTCCATTCTTGATCCATCCTTTCTTCACTGTCTGCAGACTGCAGGCATTCTTCCTTCACTCCCTGTAGTGCTTCCGTGGCGTGCAGTAAGCTTCTTACTGAGATCACGTAAGAGAGAGACTATAACTCATAGTCTCACTCTCACGATATCTCCTCAGCAAGAGGATTACTGCGCGCCGCTGAAGCACTACAGTGACAATAGGCAGCTAACAGCATAACATTTGCTGTTAGCTGTCTGCCATTCTCCTTGACCAGATGGCAGTCGGGGGCGAGGACGCCCCCTACCCAATGAATACCGGCAGGCACCCCAGACGCCCGAGGCCCCTGGGCTGTAGCCCAGTTAGACCTCAGGTTAATCCGGCCTGTATAGAATTCAGACAATAGTTAGAGAGGTTCAAAGAAGACTATAGGCCTGATTCATTAAGGACCATATGCCAGTGAATGCTAGTACATTAAATTAATCTTAGTATGCAAAGGACAATTCAGTCTGATTTCATGGACGGAATGGGGGAAGGAAGGGGTATATGTATGTAGTTAGGCATGCACATCGGTTCGATTCAAGTTCTGCGCATTTCTCAGGTATGTGCTATTCAGCAGTATCAATTGCACCAGCTTCAGGGCAGGTGTAAGTGCCGAGTGATAGTGATGATGAACGTGTATGCATTGTGTTTGCAATTTAGAGCAACTGTAAAAAGTAATTTTATATACAGTACACATTGAGAACATGTCGATTAATGTACAGGGTGATTCAAAAGTCGCAGTACACCCTTTTATTTCAAAAACTCTACAGGAATTGGGCCGATTGGCCGTTTTCAAGATGGCGCCCATGTTTGGTACATACCGTAAAAGATAGACCACGTCACCCATACCTTACTGGAGTATTCAGGTTTCCCAATTTCCTGTAGAGTTTTTGAAATAAAAGGGTGTACTACGACTTTTGAATCACCCTGTATTTCGAGAAAGAAAAAATAAAATAAAAAAAATAATTTTTATTTTTCAATTTCTTTTTCTTAATGATTCTATTATTAACAGGTAACAATAACTGAATACTTTTTTTCCGTGCATTCTGCTGGGACTTTATATTGTACGTATGTATTATTCGTATCCTGCAGTGTGCTGTGTCTGTCTCAATAGGGCATGTACCGTATATGAAGAGAGTGCCTACACCCGTATTAAACATTTCTTCAGATGCACTTGTAATTGAAAACAGACGTGTGTATGCGCAAATTACATAATTTTTTAAAAAAATGTACATTTCTTTTCTTTTGTGTGCCTTGATGAATTAGGCATTATATGTTTTCAGCATATACATAACACACCTGGGGGTAAATGTATGAATCTCCGGATTCTTCATCTCCGGCGTGTTCAGCCTCTTCAGTGCTTAAATTTAAAGCGGCGCTGCATTGTAAAGGGAAACTTCCCTTTACAATGCAGCGCCGCTTTAAATTTAAGCGCTGAAGAGGCTGAACACGCCGGAGATGAAGAATCCGGAGATTCATACGTTTACCCCCTGATTGGTGCTCACCCACCTTCCATGTTTGAGAAGTGCTTCCATGCAGACAATTTGCATGACCATTGGGGGATTGTGATTTGAGATGAGAATGTGCATACCTACAATTGTCACTTCTACTAGCACTTGCGAACCATCATTTGTTTTAAATTTTGCACTGCTAAAAATGCACTGTGGCACCAACTGAACTAGAAATGCTGCCTATATGTGCAATTTAAGCTATTCCTATTACCAAAATTTGGCACCCTCAAATTTGTTGCCATTTAAATGCATTAATCTTTTGTCTTTGCAAATCCCTTTTGCAGTAATCGCATGATAACTCAAAACAAGTAATTAGCTTACTTGACTTACATAGTGAAGACTTGTATAAGTTTAAAGGTATCCATATATGGTGCAATTTTTTTGTGCCACTTGGATTTAGAACTATTTGGCCACCAACTGAAATATGTCTTGGCCCATAAAGACCACCAATCCCAGTCAACATCTGACTGATATTGTCCAAGTGAGAACCAGACAGCTAGTAAGCCTGGTTGAACAATGACAGCATCTAATTGGTGTGGTCATCATCCTGCTGTAAGTGCTGTATCCTGTATGGTTTGGCTATTCGTCCAGGACGCCATTCGTCTTTCAGAATTCACAACCTATGCGCATGTACAAATTGATACAACAATGTTACAACAACAATAACATTTCAAGATGACTTTTTCTTTTGGTTCAGTGCTTTAAAATCAATTTGTACAATTCTGTTGTGTTTCTACAAGAATGTCCACTGTATGATATCGCTTGCTGCAATCACTCATATAGGCTCAAGGTACCTACAAAACTATCAGTGAATTAGTGATAATGATATGATAATTAGAGAAGCTCAAACCAGAGGCATATTGTTTCTCAAACCAGTTGGATGAATCGGTATAAAAATTTGTAAAATTTTGATCTAAATTCGATGAAGTTAAACAGGTTGGACCATGGTTAAACCAGTTTGCCCATGTGCACCCAAATCAATACATACAGTACAGAAATATCTTCATAATAAAATGTTGGAATACTGCCAGGTGGTCACAATGACAAAATATTGAAAATGACCATAGCTGTAGATGATGGCACAATCAAAAGAATGGTCTGGTGGCAGGTTTCATGCGTTAGTAAATTCAGAACAGAAGGATGACGATCAGAGACTTGAATGTCTTATTCTTTCAAGGCAGGTACCAATACATGAAGAAGTTAAATGACTAGATCACAAATTGATGACTGTGAGGTGTTTTTTGCGGTCAGGGTAGAACTAGAAGAACCAGATTGAAAGATCTTGAAATGACATAAAAGAGTTGTTGCCCAATTTTTAAGTAGAGGGTTGAATAAGTGATCAAAACTCAACTGATTAGATAAATGTCAACACTGCATAGGATGGCGTCTCGGGATCCACCTAGACTTTGCTGTTTACCAATTTTATAAGGCATTGGCATGCATGGGTTCCACTACAGGAACAAGCAGAGGAATCTGGAAGTTTGGTGCCAACCAGGAAGACTGCCATTTTCAGGCAATTTTCCTTTATTGTGACCGTTCCCTGAAAACAGAGATGAGGTCATCTAGCAATGATGGAATATCTCGAGTTGCAAATTCATTTTTAGTTGAGAGACATTACAAGAAGGTGGCAGCCAATGGTTCATTATTGCAATTGAGCTCTGAAGGCAACGTACAAAAAATGAATGGTGTAAGGACCAAGAGACATGGGGCCCTGCCATAATTGAAACAGACTTGCTGAGGTGCAGGATACCTGACCAGTCTCAAAAATGACTTTTTGACATGTTGTGATACTTTTTCATAAACTGTGAGTCCCATGCAAGGGCTTCACCATTGAGGAGAAATAAAATATATGTCACCTTGACATGTTCTGAGATGAAATTCCCAGGTTGAAGCTCACACTGGGTTGCACACTGGTTGAGGATAAGTAATCAGAGCAACAGAGAGTTGGCTCTCAATTTAAAAACACATATGTATGGCCCAAATATATGTGACTCTCATTGTTTAGAGTAGGACCATCCTATTAGCAAAAGCGCCTTGGCGTGGCGGATGGCTTAAACATACATTGGCAAATGTGTGCAACAAAGACTTTTGCATTTTTATCTACAGTAGAAATGGCAGATCTGTTGCTGGCTATAGCAGTGTGCTGGGGGAAAAAATGTTGTGTGTATGTTCCTTGCAGGATAACCCCACCCTTTCAAGCACCTGTTATGGCCTATAAATTGATTTGAGCAGCTTCCACTTTTGTATTTGTCTGAGAGGCATGTTGGTGTCAGTAGCTGAGAGGGGGTACTGGCACTGAATTGCTGTTTGGAGGCTTCTGGGGTACCTCTTTGGTAAGTTGGCTCTCAATTTAAAAACACATATGTATGGCCCAAATATATGGGACTCTCATTGTTTAGAGTAGGACCATCCTATTAGCAAAAGCGCCTTGGCGTGGCGGATGGCTTAAACATACATTTGCAAATGTGTGCAACAAAGACTTTTGCATTTTTATCTACAGTAGAAATGGCAGATCTGTTGCTGGCTATAGCAGTGTGCTGGGGGAAAAAATGTTGTGTGTATGTTCCTTGCAGGATAACCCCACCCTTTCAAGCACCTGTTATGGCCTATAAATTGATTTGAGCAGCTTCCACTTTTGTATTAATCAGAGCAACAAGCAGGATTGTCAACAACAAGTCAGGTCAGTAACGGGAAATCAGATAAGCACATAGACAGCAGTATAGAGTAGTAAAATCACCTGTTGATCAGGGACTAGAGTGCGCCCTGGGTCGTCCCTTTAAATAAGGTACCTAATTACGTCAGCATGTGCGACACTGTTGTGCTGATGCTCATCTGAGGACAGAACAGAAGGAAGGTACAGGCAGAAGATGCCTAAGAGACCGGAACTTAGAGAGGAAAACACCATAATTAACTACGCTGTGTGCAGCATGTTACAGAAACCCACTCACAATAGATATTAAGACAAGTTAAATTAAGCATCAATATTTAATGCATAGCAAGATCAATATCTTCTGGTAAATAAGATATTCAGCTTAATCATGTGACAGTTACCAGACCATATTACCAACACACCACTTTGTTGCCCAGCTGATTTCACATCAGCAGATGACCACTGACTAAACCCCAACAAAAGACTTTAGGATATGAATTGAGCAATGAGGTTGAGATAAAAATCCATCTCTGGAATCATAAAATATATGCCTCATTTAGATAGGAACAACGGTAGCTAAAGGGTACAAATTTGCACCTGGACAATAAGACTCATTATTATGAGTATGGTCTTTCACACAGGGCCGTCTTTCCCATTGGGCACAATGGGCAGGTGCCCGGGGGCCCTGCAGCCCAGGGGGGCCCGTCGGACGCAGCACAAAAAAAAAACCTGAAAAAAAGGAAAGAAAATACTTACCTTGCGGTCAGCTGGCGATCCGGCTCCCTCCATGGTCTCCTCCTCCGTGCGGTGCTCGCAGTGCAGGTCGGGCATGACGTCATCACACCCGCCTGACATCCATTGCGGAGCGCGACGGAGGAGGAGACCAAGGAGGGAGCCGGATAGCCAGCTGAACGCAAGGTAAGTATTTTCTTTCTTTTTTTTCAGGTTTTTTTTGTTTTTGTGCTGCCTCCGACGGCCCCCCCTGGGCTGCAGGGCCCATATATATATATATATATATATATAGTCACTTTTTTTTTATTAAATATATATATGTATATATATATAGGGGCCCCAGTGCACTGCTTTGCCCGGGGGCCCAAAATGTTGTTAAGATGGCCCTGCTTCCACATAGACATTTGCTTGCATGAACATGACATTTCAAATATACAAACACTTTTTTATTCTGTTTTATAAACATTGATTGCATGATAACTCTACAGTATAAAACGGCAACATTTAAAATTTAATCTAAATATATCTTAAAAATAAAATGTGCTCAACTGCTAATTTAGGAACACGGAATAATGTTTCAGGTAATTATAAACACCTTTGTGCCCTTTGGATATAGTTTGCACGTACTACAAAAATGATGCGCCCACTTCAAAATCAGCAGAAAAACCAGATCATGTGGACAAAACCTAAAACCCAATTCTGTGCATTGATTATTAATTATGACATTCAATATTTCTGTACGATATATATTATCTCTTCCACCACTAGATGGCACTATGTAGCAGCATGTTATTTTCCCATCTTGCTTGACTTAAGAGGTGGACTGGAATGTTTTGTCTTCTACCACAAGGTCAATCATAACATTCTCTCTATAAAGAAAATATATGCACATTTTTATAAAAAGATTTATTCAAATATTTTAATTTGTTCTACAAAAATATCTTGCATTAATACAACTAATATAATAACTACATGCCTGATTCATTAAGGAAAGTTAAGTAAAAAAAATTGAGTAAGTAGTCTCCTGGACAAACCATGTTACAATGCAAGGGGTGCAAATTAGTTTTCTATATTGCACATAAGTTAAATACTGTCAGTTTTTTCATGCAGCACACAAATACATGAAATACATGAAAAAACAGACAGTATTTAACTTATGTGCAAAATAGAAAACTGATTTGCACCCCTTGCATTGTAACATGGTTTTATCCAAGAGACTACTTACTCTATTTCTTTTACTTAACTTTCCTTAATGAATCAGGCCTGTACAAGTGTTAGCTTCAATAACATGTTTACATATTTTATTAATAGTTCTTCTAATACTTAATGCATATAGATGTTCATTATTTATTAAATACACAGCTAGGCATAGAGAGCATATAAAAAACTATATAAATACAAATAGACAAACAGGGCTCAATAGAGAAGAAGGCAATGTATGACCACTTGTTTTTCTCAACTGCTCCAGAATATTTATCTAAAACATGGTCCATTTATATCAAAACTATTTATTTTGGCCATTTAGCTGCAAATGTCGTATACATGTAAAAGGCAACTGTTTTGAGAGTCATATAAGAAAGTTACATTCAAAACTGGATATCACTTTACTCTATATTAGTACATTTCTGAAATATATTGAACTATGCATACCAGTTTACAATATGTGCACTGTTTATATTTTTGTACTGTATTACATTGTCATTTTGCACATAACCAAGAACAGTAAAACGTATTCAATTCAGCAAGCTTTTTTTTAAAGACATCTAAACTACATATTTTTGTAAAAAAAAACAATAGATTAAATTGTTTGGTTTTTTTTGCAAATATTTTTTCTCGACAGAACACTTGTGTAACTGTTTGTGATTAAGTTTTCAAGAACATACAGAATTTGCATTTGCCATACAATTACATTATAAGAAGAGTTTTATCATCATCATCATAGGAAGAAATGACAGAAAGCTATCTTAAAACATATTTGGGTAACACTGTATCGATATTTATAGTTTATTCATATCAGTGGTGGAAATGGGCCAGTATACAGTGGCATGATATACCGTCACTTCTCCTACTGACTACATTGAAAAACAATCAAATTCCATTCACTTACATTTCCGCCACTTCTAAATTTCCACTTTGACCACTGTTGAAATTAAATTTATGATGTCACCTTTTGCAAGTAATCAGAAATGTTGAGTATATTTTCAGAATCATTTATTTTTAGTTCCTGTTATGTATTAATACTTATCATTACTAAATATTTTCAGTGCTTTACCGTTACATTTTTAGAAAGGCCCACTGATCATTTAGAAAGTGTAGAGCAATGGCGAACAGAAAATGTACCTTTGATTGTGCACACTTGTATCTTCTGCCTATAGACAAATAACAATTATGCCTAATTAAATATGTGATAGTATAGAAATGACATCTGTGCACAGGTACAGTTCTTTAGAACAATTAGATATACATTTACTGGCCACTTTATCAGGAATACCTCATTCTTGCCAACTCTCCTAGAATTTCCGTGAGACTCCCAAATTCCAGGTAGGTTTCCCGGATTCCTGGGAAAGTAGGCTATTCTCCCTCATGCTGCCCACTTCCTTGTGAAGAGGGTAAGGTGGGGAGTTGTCATTTTGCAGTTGGGTCAAAATGATGCGATTTGTGATTAATCACGTTATTTTGGCCCCCAAGTCATTGCGTTGTGGGGCCAAAATAACGTGACTCATGGCGCTTCGCCCCCTCCATAGTTGTGCTTCACAGTCCCTCCAGTATAATAGAACAGTTGGCAAGTACGGGATTCAATTAGGGATGAGCGCGCTCGGATTTCTGAAATCCGAGCCCACCCGAACGTTGCGGATCCGAGTCGGATCCGAGACAGATCCGGGTATTGGCGCCAAATTCAAAAGTGAAACTGAGGCTCTGACTCATAATCCCGTTGTCGGATCTCGCGATACTCGGATCCTATAAATTCCCCGCTAGTCGCCGCCATCTTCACTCGGGCATTGATCAGGGTAGAGGGAGGGTGTGTTAGGTGGTCCTCTGTGCTGTTTAGTTCTGTGCTGTTTAGTTCTGTGCTGTTTAGTGCTGTGCTGTTTAGTGCTGTGCTGTGCTGTGCTGTGCTGTGTTCTGCAGTATCAGTCCAGTGGTGCTGTGTGCTGTGCTCTGTCCTTCTGAGGTCAGTGGTGCTGCTGGGTCCTGTGCTGTGTCCTGTTCAGTCCAGTGGTGCTGTGTCCTGTGCTCTGTGCTTCTAAGGGCATAGTTATTTCCCCAATATTCCCCTGTGTTTAAAAAAATAAAAAAAAGTTTTTTTTATAAAATACCAAAAACTACTTTAATATTTTTTAATTACCACAAAATTTTCACAACCAATCCTGCAGTATAAGCCCATTGGTACTGCAATATTACCAAGTTCACACATTCAGCAGTAAAAGTCCAGTGGTACTGCAATATTACAAAGTTTACACATTCTGCAGTATCAGTCCAGTGGTGCTGTGTCCTGTGCTCTGTCCTGCTGAGTTCCGTAGTGCTGCTGGGTCCTGTGCCGTGTCCTGTTCAGTCCAGTGGTGCTGTGTCCTGTGCTCTGTGCTTCTAAGGGCATAGTTATTTCCCCATTATTCCCAAGTTTGTAAAAAATAAAAAAAAAGTAAAAAAAAATAAAAAAATTAAAAAAAAAAAAAAATATATAATAATTATAACCAAATTTGCAAAACCAATCCAGCATTATAAGTCCATTGGTACTGCAATATTACCAAGTTCACACATTCAGCAGTAAAAGTCCAGTGGTACTGCAATATTACAAAGTTTACACATTCTGCAGTATCAGTCCAGTGGTGCTGTGTCCTGTGCTCTGTCCTGCTGAGTTCCGTAGTGCTGCTGGGTCCTGTGCCGTGTCCTGTTCAGTCCAGTGGTGCTGTGTCCTGTGCTCTGTGCTTCTAAGGGCATAGTTATTTCCCCATTATTCCCAAGTTTGTAAAAAATAAAAAAAAAGTAAAAAAAAATAAAAAATTAAAAAAAAAAAAAATATATATAATAATTATAACCAAATTTGCAAAACCAATCCAGCATTATAAGTCCATTGGTACTGCAATATTACCAAGTTCACACATTCAGCAGTAAAAGTCCAGTGGTACTGCAATATTACAAAGTTTACACATTCTGCAGTATCAGTCCAGTGGTGCTGTGTCCTGTGCTCTGTCCTGCTGAGTTCCGTAGTGCTGCTGGGTCCTGTGCCGTGTCCTGTTCAGTCCAGTGGTGCTGTGTCCTGTGCTCTGTGCTTCTAAGGGCATAGTTATTTCCCCATTATTCCCAAGTTTGTAAAAAATAAAAAAAAAGTAAAAAAAAATAAAAAATTTAAAAAAAAAAAAATATATATAATAATTATAACCAAATTTGCAAAACCAATCCAGCATTATAAGTCCATTGGTACTGCAATATTACCAAGTTCACACATTCTGCAGTATCTTGTGCTACATATAATGGAGACCAAAAATTTGGAGGATAAAGTAGGGAAAGATCAAGACCCACTTCCTCCTAATGCTGAAGCTGCTGCCACTAGTCATGACATAGACGATGAAATGCCATCAACGTCGTCTTCCAAGCCCGATGCCCAATCTCGTAGTACCGGGCATGTAAAATCCAAAAAGCCCAAGTTAAGAAAAAGTAGCAAAAAGAGAAACTTAAAATCATCTGAGGAGAAACGTAAAGTTGCCAATATGCCATTTACGACACGGAGTGGCAAGGAACGGCTTAGGCCCTGGCCCGTGTTCATGACTAGTGGTTCAGCTTCACCCACGGATCTTAGCCCTCCTCCTCCTCCCCCCCCCTACAAAAAATTGAAGAGAGTTATGCTGTCAGCAACAAAACAGCAAACAACTCTGCCTTCTAAAGAGAAATTATCACAAATCCCCAAGGCGAGTCCAAGCGTGTTGGTGGTTGTCAAGCCTGACCTTCCCATCACTGTACGGGAAGAGGTGGCTCGGGAGGAGGCTATTGATGATGTAGCTGGCGCTGTGGAGGAACTTGATGATGAGGATGGTGATGTGGTTATTGTAAATGAGGCACCAGGGGGGGAAACAGCTGATGTCCATGGGATGAAAAAGCCCATCGTCATGCCTGGTCAGAAGACCAAAAAATGCACCTCTTCGGTCTGGAGTTATTTTTATCCAAATCCAGACAACCAATGTATGGCAATATGTAGCTTATGTAAAGCTCAAATAAGCAGGGGTAAGGATCTTGCCCACCTAGGAACATCCTCCCTTATACGTCACCTGAATAACCTTCATAGTTCAGTGGTTAGTTCAGGAACTGGGGCTAGGACCCTCATCGGTACAGGGACACCTAAATCCCGTGGTCCAGTTGGATACACACCAGCAACACCCTCCTCGTCAACTTCCTCCACAATCTCCATCAGATTCAGTCCTGCAGCCCAAGTCACCAGCCAGACTGAGTCCTCCTCAATACGGGATTCATCCGAGGAATCCTGCAGCGGTACGCCTACTACTGCCACTGCTGCTGTTGCTGCTGTTAGTCGGTCATCTTCCCAGAGGGGAAGTCGTAAGACCGCTAAGTCTTTCACCAAACAATTGACCGTCCAACAGTCGTTTGCCATGACCACCAAATACGATAGTAGTCACCCTATTGCAAAGCGTATAACTGCGGCTGTAACTGCAATGTTGGTGTTAGACGTGCGCCCGGTGTCCGCCATCAGTGGAGTGGGATTTAGAGGGTTGATGGAGGTATTGTGTCCCCGGTACCAAATCCCCTCGAGATTCCACTTCACTAGGCAGGCGATACCAAAAATGTACAGAGAAGTACGATCAAGTGTCCTCAGTGCTCTTAAAAATGCGGTTGTACCCACTGTCCACTTAACCACGGACATGTGGACAAGTGGTTCTGGGCAAACGAAGGACTATATGACTGTGACAGCCCACTGGGTAGATGCATCCCCTTCCGCAGCAACAGCAACAGCTGCATCAGTAGCAGCATCTACAAAATGGCTGCTCATGCAAAGGCAGGCAACATTGTGCATTACAGGCTTTAATAAGAGGCACAACGCTGCCAACATATTAGAGAAAATGAGGGAAATTATCTCCCAGTGGCTTACCCCACTTAGACTCTCATGGGGATTTGTGGTGTCAGACAATGCCAGTAACATTGTGCGGGCATTAAATATGGGCAATTTCCAGCACGTCCCATGTTTTGCCCACACCATTAATTTGGTGGTGCAGCATTACCTCAAGAGTGACAGGGGTGTGCAGGAGATGCTTGCGGTGGCCCGCAAAATTGCTGGACACTTTCGGCATTCAGCCAGTGCCTACCGCAGACTAGAGGCACATCAGAAAAGCTTGAACCTGCCCTGCCATCACCTCAAACAAGAGGTTGTGACGCGCTGGAACTCCACCCTCTATATGCTGCAGAGGATGGAGGAGCAGCAAAAGGCCATTCAGGCCTACACAGCCACCTACGACATAGGCAAAGGAGTGGGGATGCGCCTGAGTCAAGCGCAGTGGAGACTGATTTCCGTGTTGTGCAAGGTTCTGCAGCCATTTGAACTTGCCACACGAGAAGTCAGTTCCGACACTGCCAGCTTGAGTCAGGTCATTCCCCTGATCAGGCTGTTGCAGAAGCAGCTGGAGAAAGTGAGGGAGGAGCTGGTAAGCCATTGCGATTACAGCAAGCATGTAGCTCTTGTGGATGTAGCCCTTCGTACGCTTTGCCAGGATCCGAGGGTGGTCACTCTTTTAAAGTCAGAGGAATACATTCTGGCCACCGTGCTCGATCCTCGGTTTAAAGCGTATGTTGTGTCTCTGTTTCCGGCGGACACAAATCTACAGCGGTGCAAAGACCTGCTGGTCAGGAGATTGTCCTCTGAAGAGGACCGTGACATGCCAACAGCTCCACCCTCATTTTCTTCCACATCTATGGCTGCGAGGAAAAAGCTCAGTTTTCCCAAAAGAGGCACTGGCGGGGATGCTGATAACATCTGGTCCGGACTGAAGGACCTGCCAACCATTGCAGACATGTCTACTCTCGCTGCATTGGATGCTGTCACAATAGAAAAAATTGTGGATGATTACTTTGCTGACACCATCCAAGTAGACATGTCAGACAGTCCATATTGTTACTGGCAGGAAAAAAAGGCAGTTTGGAAGCCCCTGTACAAACTGGCTCTATTTTACCTGAGTTGTCCCCCCTCCAGTGTGTACTCGGAAAGAGTTTTTAGTGCAGCGGGGAACCTGGTCAGTGAGCGGCGAAGGAGGTTGCTTCCTCACAACGTTGAAAAAATGATGTTTATAAAAATGAATAATCAATTCCTCAATGAAGTACAGCACTGCCCTCCAGATACTACAGAGGGACCTGTGGTTGTGGAGTCCAGCGGGGACGAATTGATAATGTGTGATGAGGAGGAAGTAGACACTGTAGGGGGAGAGGAATCAGAGGTTGAGGATGAGGACGACATCTTGCCTCAGTAGAGCCTGTTTAGTCTGTACAGGGAGAGATGAATAGCTTTTTTGGTGTGGGGGCCCAAACAAACCAATCATTTCAGTCAAAGTTGTTTGGTAGGCCCTGTCGCTGAAATGATTGGTTTGTTAAAGTGTGCATGTCCTATTTCAACAGCAGACCTCTCAACTGCAGCTCATCCCTCCTCTGCGGGGATAATGTCTCCTGTGCTCTGACACGTCACTCTGTGTACTCTCAGCCTCAGGATCTGACACTACAGCTACCATGCCTCTTGTAGCAGCCCTCACTCCAGGGCCTCTTCCATGTGCAGTGTCCCCCTCTCTCTTGGGTTCACTATAGTGGCATGGAGTTCTCCCCCTCATCCAGGGCACACATTCCTTGCCCTGGCTCAGTCACCACGCTCAGACTTCCAGGCAATGCTGGGGGAGCCTGGGAGCTTCCACCCCAGGTCCCCAGCTACAACTCTCCTCTCCTGTGTCTTCTCTCTCTTTCTGACACTTGAAAGATCGTGCCTTTAAATGAAAAAGTCAGTCTTGATTGCACGACTATGTGCAAGTGCAACAGGGACATTTTTTTGGGTTTACAAAGTCAAACAGTAACACTACGACCCTGTCTGTCTGGGGTCTGTCAATGACGAATTGTCTGGAGCATGTTTTGAGGAGGTATTGTGGCCCCGGTATCAAATTGGGTACCGGGGCCACCCCACTATGCAGTCCAGATACTTGTTTGGTGGAATTCCGACACGTGGAGGGTTTTTTAATTATATTGTGGCCTCGGTACCAAATTGTGTACCGGGGCCACCACACTACGCAGTCAAGATACTTGTTTGGTGGAATTCAGACCAGTTGAGGGTTTTATTATTATATTGTGTGGACCACTCTATCTATACCACACTACAACTCTATACCACTCTATTTCCTACTTTAATTCTATTTAATTCTATTTCCTACTTTAATTCTATTACTAATTAATTAACATAAAGAGGAACCAAAAAAACCAATTTTACCAAAAGTATAATATGACTTAGACTTACAAACACTACACTTGAAAGATCGTGCCTTTAAATGAAAAAGTAAGTCTTCATTGCACGACTATGTGCAACAGGGACAGTTTTTTTCTTTACAAAGTCAACTAATAACACTTGGACCCTGTCTGTCTTTAACATACTTAATGGGATCTCAATGACGAATTGTCTGTAGCATGTTTGGAGGAGGTATTGTGGCCCCGGTATCAAGTTGGGTACCGGGGCCACCCCACTACGCAGTCCAGATACTTGTTTGGTGGAATTCTGACACGTGGAGGGTGTATTTATTTTATTGTGGCCCCGGTATCAAGTTGGGTACCGGGGCCACCCCACTACGCAGTCCAGATACTTGTTTGGTGGAATTCTGACACGTGGAGGGTGTATTTATTTTATTGTGGCCCCGGTATCAAGTTGGGTACCGGGGCCACCCCACTACGCAGTCCAGATACTTGTTTGGTGGAATTCTGACACGTGGAGGGTGTATTTATTTTATTGTGGCCCCGGTATCAAGTTGGGTACCGGGGCCACCCCACTACGCAGTCCAGATACTTGTTTGGTGGAATTCTGACACGTGGAGGGTGTATTTATTTTATTGTGGCCCCGGTACCAAATTGTGTACCGGGGCCACCACACTACGCAGTCAAGATAGATAGATGCGTATCATAGATAAAGTACATTCAGTGGTGTGGGGCAAATTGAAAAATATTCAAAATGCACTGACATTATCAAAAACAAGAGGTTGTCACATGCTAAAACTCCAACATGTATATGATGGAGAGGATGGAGGAGCAGCCGTATGTGTAGTGTAATGCAGACCTGTTGAAGGTTTTTTATATATTTTATTGTGGTGCCCAGTGCCCACTCCTCTACGCAGTCCAGGTACATTTATTGGTGCGAATCAAACAAGTTGATGGTTTTCTTATTATATATATTGTGGTGACCCACTCCTCTACGCAGTCCAGGTACATTTATTGGTGCGAATCAAACAAGTTGATGGTTTTCTTATTATATATATTGTGGTGACCCACTCCTCTACGCAGTCCAGGTACATTTATTGGTGCGATTCATAAAAGTTCAGGGTTTTTAAGATATTGTGGTGACCCACTCCTCTACGCAGTCCAGGTACATTTATTGGTGCGATTCATAAAAGTTCAGGGTTTTTAATATATTGTGGTGACCCACTCCTCTACGCAGTCCAGGTACATTTATTGGTGCGAATCAAACAAGTTGATGGTTTTCTTATTATATATATTGTGGTGACCCACTCCTCTACGCAGTCCAGGTACATTTATTGGTGCGATTCATAAAAGTTCAGGGTTTTTAAGATATTGTGGTGACCCACTCCTCTACGCAGTCCAGGTACATTTATTGGTGCGAATCAAACAAGTTGATGGTTTTCTTATTATATATATTGTGGTGACCCACTCCTCTACGCAGTCCAGGTACATTTATTGGTGCGATTCATAAAAGTTCAGGGTTTTTAATATATTGTGGTGACCCACTCCTCTACGCAGTCCAGGTACATTTATTGGTGCGAATCAAACCAGTTGATGGTTTTCTTATTATATATATTGTGGTGACCCACTCCTCTACGCAGTCCAGGTACATTTATTGGTGCGATTCATAAAAGTTCAGGGTTTTTAATATATTGTGGTGACCCACTCCTCTACGCAGTCCAGGTACATTTATTGGTGCGAATCAAACAAGTTGATGGTTTTCTTATTATATATATTGTGGTGACCCACTCCTCTACGCAGTCCAGGTACATTTATTGGTGCGATTCATAAAAGTTCAGGGTTTTTAAGATATTGTGGTGACCCACTCCTCTACGCAGTCCAGGTACATTTATTGGTGCGAATCAAACAAGTTGATGGTTTTCTTATTATATATATTGTGGTGACCCACTCCTCTACGCAGTCCAGGTACATTTATTGGTGCGATTCATAAAAGTTCAGGGTTTTTAATATATTGTGGTGACCCACTCCTCTACGCAGTCCAGGTACATTTATTGGTGCGAATCAAACCAGTTGATGGTTTTCTTATTATATATATTGTGGTGACCCACTCCTCTACGCAGTCCAGGTACATTTATTGGTGCGATTCATAAAAGTTCAGGGTTTTTAATATATTGTGGTGACCCACTCCTCTACGCAGTCCAGGTACAATTATTGGTGCGAATCATAAAAGTTCAGGGTTTTTAATATATATTGTGGTGACCCACTCCTCTACGCAGTCCAGAAAGATACCTTGTTGCAACGTTTTGGACTAATAACTATATTGTGAGGTGTTCAGAATACACTGTAAATTAGTGGAAATGCTTGTTATTGAATGTTATTGAGGTTAATAATAGCCTAGGAGTGAAAATAAGCCCAAAAACTTGATTTTTAAACTTTTTATGTTTTTTTCAAAAAAAATCCGAATCCAATACCTTAAATCCGAACCGAGACCTTTCGTCAAGTGTTTTGCGAGACAAATCCGAACCTCAAAAATAACGAAAATCCGGATCCAAAACACAAAACACGAGACCTCAAAAGTCGCCGGTGCACATCCCTAGATTCAATGTAATAGACTGCATCATGTGTACATATAATACTATTTACAGAAGGTATACAGGCTTCAAATAATCATAGAAGATTAAAAATGCAAGCTTGCATTGGTACAAGGTCTGCTACTGTTTTCATGACAAAGAAATACCTACAACCCCCCCTATTATGCCTTTTCAGGTCATTTTAATAAACTGGTGTGCATCTTTTCACAGTGCTATGCACTGAGCAAGTGTAAGGTTCTTTCTATATAATGAAATGTCCCTCAGCCAGTCATGTGCACAAAGTGATTTCATTCCCACGGTAATTGTCTGCAGATGTGCTTGTAAAGTGCTTAGAAAATGATCCTGAATATTCTTAATGACAAAAGTTTAAGTTAATAACTTCAGAATTATAAGACAAGTTTCAAAAGTCTAGATGCCAATATACAGAAAGTATAATTCTATATATCAGGTAGATATCCTGGATAAATTATATCTTGGTTACGAAATGTAGTAACATACTGATGATTACCTACTGCAAATGTCTGAGAGAAGTATCATCATACTGTTTTTGCCTGTTCAATAAAAAGCGTTGTATAAATGTTGTATAAATTCAAATAGAAATGAATTTAGCAAATTACTTTAGCACCTAAATGTATTATAGGTTTTACAGTCTCATTCCCATTTATCAGGTCTGATCATTTAGCTAAATAAGTACACGGAGAGAAACGGCAATATCACCACCTACATGTAGCTAACAGATACAGCATCCTAAAGACATTACATCCATACACTATTTTTTTAATCTGTAATATTCTCTCCCAGTATTGTATGTACTAGTTATTGGTAACTACCTTATAAAATAAAATCACATACATGATTTTTCCCCTTTAAGGTACAATAAGCACATAATTAATTGTTACTCGTGTGTATCTCATTTTCAAGCACCAGCAATACCAAGCATTAAAATGTTATACTTTTAAATCCATAACACACAATTTCACCATGGGTTAGGTGAATAGTCTTTTGGGATCTACATATGAGCCTAACTAAAAATTCTATAGTAATATAAAATGGGAAAAATTGTCCTAAAATAGAGGCATGGCTCAAAAACTCAGTATTGTCCAGAGACTTTATAAACACTTGATCATTGATCATGTGTGCCGTTCACACATCATCATTGGAGCACAGATGGGGCATATCCAAAATGTCCATGCTCAATTTTTCTCTGCAAAGTAAACCACATATTATTTTTTGTCTGCACTCCTAACAAGATATTGAAATTTATTTAGTAAGCCTAGGAAATGTAAATGCTGCCTAAAATTACCTTCTTTGTACATTGTGTGTAAGTTATGACATGTACAGCATTAAAAACATTTTGTGGAGTATTGTCTTATATTCACATAAGCATTGTACACTTATTACTGTACTGCCTCTGTACCCTCACCCGAAATCAGCTAGAAAGAAGACAGGGTGCTTCTGTGGTCAACTCTTACTGTAAAAGGCAGTAGAGAATTGAATCCAAGAGCACCAAATGGATGTTGTAGCAAATGTCCACTCAGTGCTGGAGGCGTTAAATCTCTGAAATTCACTATTCTGTTACAGAGGTGCCAACTCAGTGAGTATCTGACAAATGGCACAACTCCTGGACACCAGACACCTGTTAGTTTATAATGGCGGTCTGGGAATTTATGTTATAATTTAGTGTCAGGGTGTAGTTCTTTAAGTTCAGCTGCGCATACATTACAACATGCAGCGACTAAATTCTACTTGATATGTATTACACATTTTTGCATATTTTGAGATATCACTGTAACAGTTTATCACCTTATGTAGCATGTGGGGTACCTTTATCAGTTGAATTGTTAAGTCATATTGATGCCTCAGGAGCAGCAAATACTTATTCTCTTCTAATGAAATATTGTAGGTCAAATACACTTATCTACATTCAACTAGTTATCATTCCAAAATCACTGTATAAAAATAAATTCTTGAGACTACACACAAAAAGTGTGAAGTAAGAACACATGCACATTATGATTCAAAATTAACTGTGCCACATAAATTAGTTTTATGATGTCTAAAACTTTTTCCTGATAATAAAAAAGAAAAGAAAATGATACCAGTTTTAGAAAAACTAATAAACTGCCTGAAAGGTACTGTGAAGAGCACTCTAAAATGTCTAGGGAAATGTAAAACATATTATAGTAATAGTATTATCTAAGTAAATACAATTAAAATAGCAATTTGTTTAATTAGAAAAACGGTTTTGTTTTCACTCCATTTATGCATTTACAAAATTCAACTTCATTAATGTTTCCAGTAGTACCTTTGTATAACCTGCAAGTGCCATCACTGCTACTGTTGTCTTAAAACAAAGCTAGAATCTATTGGTTATTTTCCAACAAAATACCTTGATGCTGACAGTAGCCGTAGTTCAAAATAAAATAACAGCCCCTTTAGGGGGGAATTCAATTCCCCCCGAAGTGCCGCCGCGCTAAAACTATTACCATTATTACAGTAATAGTGCGCGTAATTACCGTTTTTACGGTAGTTCTAACGCCGGCTTTTTGCTCACAACTCCCTGAGTTGCGAGCAAAAGTGTATTAACGGTAATATCTATAACGCGGCGGTGTTTCAGGGGAAACTGAATTCCCCCTTAGTGTTGTATTTTAGAAGTAGCTAAACTAGATGCAATCTTTTATAATCCATTGAAAACCAAGGGCTAGATTTACTAAGCTGCGGGTTTGAAAAAGTGGGGATGTTGCCTATAGCAACCAATCAGATTCTAGCTTTCATTTATTTAGTACTTTCCACAAAATGACAGCTAGAATCTGATTGGTTGCTATAGGCAACATCCCCACTTTTTCAAACCCACAGCTTAGTAAATCTAGCCCCAAGATAGAAAAACACTAATCATTTAGTTAAAAAGTAGGGATTATTGCAGCTTAGTGGTAAAACTGCATAACATAACTATAGGTTGTACAGAGGTCAGTGCTTCCAACATCATTGTTTTTAGGCATGATGAACCATGGTGCTGGACACGTGAAATGACAGTGTGCTGTGTCTAGTTTGGGAGTTGGGATACTAAGCAGGTAGTGTTCTTGTTTTGAGTCTTGGGGGTATATTTACTAAACTGCAGGTTTGAAAAAGTGAAGATATTGCTTATAGCAACCAATCAGATTCTAGCTGTCATTTTGTAGAATGTATTAAATAAATGATAGCTAGAATCTGATTGGTTGCTATAGGCGACATCTCCACCTTTTCAAACCCACAGTTTAGCAAATATACTCCCTGGAGAGGAAGAGAGTGTAACAGATGGAAAAGTACAGGGAAGGAAGTTGTAAACTGGAATATACATAACTGGAGTATACACAATTATCAGGTCTCTGTGTGTTTATTATTATTATGTAGTGTATCAATTATTGTATTAGTGCAGTGTAAGTAGGTATATGTGTATGTCTGCATTGTTTTCATTATTTACCAAACAAGAACTAACCCCTCTTCATACATACACAGTCCGGCTGGATAAACTGTAAGGCACTTTGCTCCTTGTGTTAATGTTATAGAATGGTATAATTTGTTTCAGCTCAATAGAGGGTCAGAAAGAGTCCCAGTGCTCTTCAGCACAGGGCTGGTAACCTCTGATGGGTAAGGGGGGACATATCCCTGTGCTGGCCAGCTGGGGCTGGTTACCACTATGACAGGGGGTCCCCACACTTGTCACTGAGGAATTTAGAGGGATCACTTCCCTATTTTAATAATTTAATTTTGCTTATATTCCACAATAAAGCTGAATTTTTGTTTTCAAAAATCTTTTCAGCAAGAGGTTTAGGTTTTTTCAAACTGTTTCTGAAATATAGTGGTTTGAAAAACTCTGTAAACCACAGGTTAGTAAATCCCAGAAATAGTATTATTTTCTCCACACATTGCATTCTTCAATATTAGAGTACAGTTAATGTGATCTTTCAGAGGTCTGTAGAGATATGTTAGTGGCATTGACAAATAATAACTTTTCTGCATCCGATATATCCAGGGATGTCTTTGATATATAATTAGACTTGCAATAATACTTGCAATAAAATAACAATTTAGTTGACACTTACTTGTAGAGTGGGGGACTGAGAAAGGTTGTGAAGTATATTGTAAGAAACACACTGTATTTTCTGAAAGTTTGACATGTCTTAAATTAAGACAAACCAACAATCTACACAGCATAATCCACTTTTGTGGCAACAGAAATGTTTGTCATATATCAATAAATATTAAAACTCATTATAACTGTAGGATTACATAAAAATAGAAGGTACTGTTTGAAGATTAATACATATTGCAGCTTTCAAAAGTGCCATAGTTCTGATCCTTTCCATGTGTCATTCTTTTATTTTTACACAATGGTAGAGCTTATTCTTTTCTGTAACAGCAGCATCTAACCCGCCCGCAGGTAGCTTCCTTGTAACCTGTGTAAATACATAAATGTATATGTTTCTTCATAGACAGTAATGAGTGAATCAAAATGTAATTAATTTAAATTGATTGTTAAAAAAAAATACAATATTCACATTTTAAAATCAAATCTATGATTTGTAACCTTGATTATGTCTGTCAGGTACGATTAGAATCTATTACAAAATATTTCAATAATAATGTATATAATATGTGTACCTAGTATTACCACCTACATACATATAGTTTTTACAGAGTATAAAGTATATGTACAGAGTACCTACATTTCTATATAACTGTCCAGTCTTCTGCAAAAACTAAGAAATGTCAAATAAGTTGTGTAGATTTCAGATGCTTGACGGACACAATATTATTTGCACAGTCTCGTTTGCAGAGCAAATTGCTCAAAATTTGATATGCAGAGGCGTATGAAAAGTGTCTTTAAGCTGCATATGATTTAACAATTTTGATCTGAATTTACCTCTAGGCAAAATGTGTTTCTTCCATTTTTCTTGTGGAATCATTATTCAGGTTTTCCATTTCCTTTGCTTTCATTTTTCTCCTGTGTGCTTTTCTGCAATGACTGTTAAAAATAATTAATTGTTAAATATTCAGATGAGGATTGAATGGACTTGGTGCACGCAAGAATCTCATTCATGTTCAGATTTTTAAAACAAACACACACACATTTGTGTCATAACCGGAATAGGGGAATAGGTGCCATCTCCTGGAGTAGATGATAGTGTACAACAGCCAACACACAAGTCTAAGGTTTTGGTACAACTGGCCTCAGACAGTTTTATTGAGCAGACAAAACAAAGATAACTCATAGCTGCCAACTTTGGAGATCACCCCTCCAGGAGATCTCCATAGTTGGCCGTGTCTTGGGCGTGTGGCCATGCTAATTGCATCATTAGGTCCCGATACAATAGCAATTTCGTCCTATTATAGCAGGGGGAGGGGCCAGAATTACGCAATTAGCCCCGTCCCCACCCACTTCACCAAAGAAGCGGGCAGGATTCAGGCTCCCAAAAATTTGTTAGTCTCCTAGGCCGGGAGAGTAGGCAACTATGAGGTAACATCAAAATAAACACTTGTCGTTCCTGTATATTAAACTAAACAAAAACATTAGAAGTTCCAGCAGATATAATTACTCACAACAGATATCAGACTATCTCCAATAGAGACCCTGCAGTCCCTTTCCCCAGGCAGAGTAGAGACTGAGACTGATCACACTAACATCTTTTTGACACACCTTTCAGGTGCAACCATTAATTAGTCTGCTGTCAGGTCGGAAGATCAGAAGATCCAGACTGGGCCTTATAAAATGGGGTTCACCCTTCTGTCTCCATTTATACCCCAAGGACACTTAACAGCTTTTTCCTAAAGCTGAACACACTCTTCAGAAAGCTCTGTCCCACAGAAATCTCCCTGTTTTTGTGTTTTTTTTTTTTAAACATATAGGTCAGAAACCAGGGACAAACATACCTGCCCAATATACCATTCCAGTGTTATCATCACAATGTATATACCGTAGAAATTCAGTGTGTACCTATATTATACACACGCAGTGGTCGAAGTGAAACGCCACTTCTCCTAATATATATATATATATATATATGGTTTTACAACTATATATATATATACATATATATGTATATATATATATATATATATATATATATATATATATGTATGTATTATTAGATATAATAAATACTGGCGCTCAAACTCGAAATAAGAGAGTAAATAATAATAATAATATAAATCACCGATCTTGGTGTGCACTATTCTTCATAAGAGTAGGCAGCCTCCCTCTTAATTTTCGGATGGTACTCCGATCGAGAAATAAGTATTGTTATTATAGAAAGAGGGATGATGGCGCCAAATCTAGTAGTGCTAACTGGTACAGAACGTCCAGACAGTCAGTATTATATCACTTGCTACTGATTGTCACGGATACATCTGAAACGTTGTTTCCTGCTTTCTTCTGTCTGTGTTTCGGCATATGATCAGGAATTATGAACATTGGTTTATACTGTTTATACCAGCCTGACATGATGAACACTTTGTATTTATATCTCTATATACAGTAATACTGACTGCCTGGACGTTCTGTACCAGTTAGCACTACTAGATTTGGCGCCATCATCCCTCTTTCTATAATAACAATATATATATATATATATATATATATATATATATACATACATACCGCAGAGACAGCTTAATTACTTTTAAGAACAGTAGAGAGGCAAACACATTAAAATGTAGTGCATATTAGCCGAGTATCTTACTGAGAGCAGATGCATATGCAAATGATGACAATGATGAGTATCACCATAGCAACAATCAGGCCAATAACAACAAGTTGTCCTCTGTCTTCTTTTAAGTAAAATAAGTCCAGGTATTCACATCTTGATCCAGTATAACCCCGTTCACATCTGCAGGCAAATTAGAGAATAAATAACAGGTTGTGCTTTGCATAAACTCTACATTACAAGAAACTTATTGATTGAGGTTATATAATATCAAGGGTAGTAATAAACAAAAGATGCATTATTAAAAATAATTACTTCAGAAAGCAAAGAAGTTGCACAACAAGGACCTCATTTAGAGTCGGACGCAAAATCCGTTTAAGAAGTGTAGGAGTGGGAGGGTGCCGCGGCTTGGTAGGGTATTACGAGTGGCAAGCAACCCCAGTTACATCATCATCATCACCATTTATTTATATAGCGCCACTGATACCGCAGCACTGTACAGAGAACTCATTCACATCAGTCCCTGCTCCATTGGAGCTTACAGTCTAAATTCCCTAATGTACACACACATACAGACAGAGAGAGACAGACTAGGGTCAATTTTGATAGCAGCCAATTAACCTCTTAGTATGTTTTTGGAGTGTGGGAGGAAACCGGAGCACCCGGAGGAAACCCACGCAGACACAGGGAGAACATACAAACTCCACACAGATGAGGTCATGGATGGTATTTGAACTCATGACCCCAGCGCTGTGAGGCAGGAGTGCTAACCACTAAGCCACCGTACTGCCCCACTCGTAATAACCTATCGAGCTGCGAGCAGTTCCTGCAGCTAGCTAACGCTTGCGCCACCTAATTCCTGCCGCACAGCTTTAGCCCTGTTTTGACGTGTGTTGCGTCTGGGCCTCACTGCGACTAGGATGTATTTACATGGTCATGCCTTCATAATTCTGCGTTCCTCCCATTCTCTCGTAGTGAGTCGCAAGCTGTCGCAAGTGTTAATTGCGTCCAAGATGCAGGCGGATTTGGTGCTTTCTGCACATGCGTGATAGTGTTTTTTTGCTGGATGCGCCTAAAACGGACTTTGCGTCTGACTCTAAATGAGGTCCCAAGTGTTCAGATAACACCAAAAGCACAGCTGTTTCTTTCAGTATTATGAGCAAGTTCTTTAGAATCACTTCATAAATGGGAACTTAACTGAGAACACTAATAAACATAAAAGTAAAACGAGCTATAAATGGAATGAGGTGGAAAGACTTTAATTTCCCTTTAAATAACAATTTACATAATTTTTTCTCTTTTTGATTGCTTCTCATATTAACTTTTTTTTGCTATATGGTATTACCATCCTTTACCACATGGGGGTGGTATGTTCTAATGTAATAACATTTATTATGCTTATGCGACTGATTCACCAGATCCTATTTGATAGGATAGCTTCATTAATTGCTCCACACGACATTTCCTCATAGAATCTCTAATTTTCATTCATAGTCATTCCCCTATTATGTCCTTGCAGCCTATTACATAATATACCCAGCGTGCTCTTACCTATTCTATTAAGGTAGCATTGGGCACTAACTAGGATGAAAATACGCACTTGAGGCCTGATTTAGAGTCAGATGCAAATCTTTCTGATCAGTGTAAAAAGCACTTCCAGCTAAGGATCCGTCTCAGTTTTGCATTTTGACTGAGACGGATCATCCTGTTGCACCTCTCAGCGCTTAGTGAGGTGGAGCGGGGAAGGTAGTGGGTGAGCCTAGCAATGTAAAGCCGTGTTCACGCTCTTTACATGCTATGCTGAGGTGAAAGCAGCCGCAGATGGGACACTAGGAGACATACCTCTTGCGGGTGCTTTCAGCTGGCGCAAGAGACCTTGGTGTATTAAAAAACATAGTAAAAAATAAATAAAATTAAAAAAAAAGGTGTGCACCCCTTCCCAAACAGCATAACCATCCCTTATGCTGTTTATGGGGGGAAGCACAATTTTTATTTTTTTTACATTAATTTTTTTATTTAATTATCTGCTTTACAGGGCGCTGTGCGTGATACACTTGCACACCGGCCCATAAGGTGGATAAAGAGACATGTTTGTCCAATTTGCACAGTATTCTCAGTAGCACGGATCCGAGCCACTTTAAATACTGTGTAAATTACAGGAGGCAATTTCCACTTACAATTTCAGTGTAAATTGAATCTGACTCTAAATCAGGCCCTTGGTGTGTAATTCGATGTGTGTATCGCTGTTGTGTTTTTTTAAGGGTGAAACAAGTTACCCACCTAAAACTTTCATTTAGACAACTCACAGGTGGAGACAATTGCTAGTGTGATGGTCTATTGTCCTGGTTTACACATGAAAATGAAGTATAACTTTGCACCATTAATGATGGATGAGAAAGATCAGGGCTTAGTGAATTAACCCCCAGTGGCGCACGCAGGTGGTGTTTCTGAGTCTCCAGAAACCCCTCCTGCGCGGTATCTAAGTGGCCACCATATCGGCACTGTCCTATACAGCAGCCGCGGCGCTGTCAAAGAAGCATCCATGGCGGTGCACATGCGCAGCAGCTCTCTCTCGTGTTTTGTTTATTTATTTATTTTTGGGTCATAATAACGCATCAAGTGAATTTATGTAGTTCATATGTTATTACTTACATTATGTTTATGTTTTAATAAGCACACAAATGTTAAAGGGTAAGCTCTTTTTTGTGAACACTTACATACAAGCTGGCTCTTTCAAAGCTGAAACAAAACGACACTTTCCTTTTACACAATAATGTCGATATGACTTTGGACATCGGGAGAAATGACCCCTCCATTTTGCTGGCTCAGAAATCCCTGCAAGGAAGTATTCATACACATGTAAAAGAAATGTAGCATCATTGGCATGAATGAGAACAGGATTAACCATGTTTAAGTACTTCTGTGGCCTTCAAATTATTTCTGAAAGAACAAAGCACTGACTGGATGAACTAATAAAATATAAACTGTTGTTTATTTACATGCATATGATACAGTATATCCCCATATTGAACAATTCCTTCACAGGACGCTTTTATTACAAGGCATCTTTTTTATATCTTTTTATATCTATATTTTTACACAGTAATTTAGAATTGAGCTGGCTAGTACATTTAGGTGTATTTTGAAATGATATATGGGGCAAATGTAGACACAGGAGTAAATTCTAAAGTCACATTATGTACACAATATAAATGATCTGTCTTTCCAAGCACAAGGTACCCACTGGCATTAAGATTCTGCATTTAAGATGCAGTTCAAAAGCAAGTTAAGCACATGTACTTTTTGAATGTTCATTGCTTCATTTATGTGACTCTGATGAGAGTCAATGTAGTTGATGACTTCCATTCATCACAATGGAAGCAAAGAGATGCACTTAAGAAGCGTTTCATTCACGTTTGACAACTTCCTGTTTTGCAACAGATACATGTTTAAAAAACTGTAATTAAAGCATATGTAAACTTATCTATCAAACGCATATTAAATGCAAACCTAAGCAATATAAGTAAGTGAGAGTCAAACCTATATTAGATGTAATTGAAAATGAATATAAATGCATTGAAACTAATGTATGATTCATACCATGCTTGCCCACTCTCACTGAATGTTCAGGAGACTCCCAAATTCCGGATAGGGAGAGCAGGCAATTCTCCCGTAACCTGCCCGCCAGAAGCCTAAATGCTGCAATTCGCGTCACATTTAAAAATCTTGGCCCCGTCCGCCATGACAAATTTACTATTGTTGTCGCGGGGCCTAAATTACGTGATTTGCCACATCGCAGCCGCTTCCAACCTCCAGGCACTCCCCCCTCCGGCATGTCCTGGATGGCAACAATAGAAATTTGGCAACTATGATTCATACACGTACTTTTCCATGTGGTTTTCATGCATTGCACTATTACAAATACAGTACTATAGTGGTAGCATGCATTAACGTGTAACAAATATGGTGCTCTGCTTTCTAAAATCTTAAATATGCTGTTAAAATTTTAGAACACAATGATAGTAAGGGCACCATTGACTATTATTCACCCTATTTTTATGTGTTTATTAAAAGCACATGAAAAGCAGATAGGTATGACTGAACCCAGAGGATTTAGTTTGTCGGTTACTCCCATGCTTTAAGACATTTATGACAAATGTAGGCTTGCCAACTATGCTAAGGTTTTAGACATACTGAGACAAGGTTAATGGTTAAAGGTTAATCTCATTATTAGAGAATACCATCTATGTTTCATAATCCTGTTCTCCTGATTATATTTTTTAATTGTTTTTTCATACTAGAGTGAGCTTCTCATTTCCTCCATTACCTATTTAATTGTTAAATTAATGTTTATTATATGACATTATTTTAACTATTTTATATAAGCTATATACGCTGATGATATCTCAACAAAAAAAACTTTTTTCTTAATCTATAGTAACTTTTAACACTTTAAAATTATTTAGGGATTTAGAAATTTGAATGTCACAAATGGGTAATGTATGCCATTGTGTCAGGAAACGTAAACACATAATATTTATATTACACACACATATGCACTCAGTGGGCAGTTTATTAGGTCATATTTCTAGTACTTGGTAGGACACCCTTTGCCCACCATTACACCACCACTACCACCAGACTGCACCATTGACACAATGACACTTCTTGGATGGATCCAAGGATTCATGTTTATGCCAAAATCTTACCCTACCATCTGCATGTTTCAGCAGAAATTAAGATTCATCAAACTAGCTAATGTTTTTGCAATCTTTAAATCACCACTTTTGGTAACCTGTGCTCATTGTAGCCTCAGTTTCCTGTTCTTAGCTGACAGGAGTGGCCGTAACTAGACATTTGTGCCCCCCATCTAAATGGGAGTGACATAATATAGATCAAATGCTGTCTGTATTTGTACTTATATGTACCTTACCTTGTACTTACACTTATATTAAATGCCTAGCTCACTATTTCGTTAAATATGTTGTAACAGTATACCTACAATAGGCTTTTGGGCTATAGGAGGGCTAACTAAACTATTCTACCTTGTAAAACACATCTCCCTATCAGTCTTATTGATACATACATTATAATTTACCTACCAAAATCCTCAATTTGCATATTTGAAACGGGACGTGGCCTGCTTTCCAACAGCTGCCGGGTGTTGAACAGCGGTGTAAGACAGGGAACATGGAGCACAGAACTACGGCGCACAGACAGCCCTGGCCCCTCTGTGCCCGGACTTAGAGGATGTAACTGCAAACTTTAATGGAGAGATGTGAAAGGCTACAGCGCTGACCAATCAGAGCGCGCCTATCACACAGCTGAATGCGATCACGTCAGTGAGGTAGTTTAGAGTAATGCTCTTTACTTAGTGATCGGGGTCAGAAACTCATTCCCAGAATCAGAAGCAGTGGAACGCAAGTGCGTTCCACCGAAAGCAGGTAGTTCGGCATTTGGAACACAAACTTGCGTTCTAAATGCCGAACTTCCTGCACATGCGTTCCACTGCTTCTGATGCCGGGAATGAGTTGGGGAAAGCTGGCGATATAGCTGGTGAGATTAGAGTTGTGGTTCACGTAGGGCGTTGTGTGGAGTGATTGAGCCTGGGCATAGAGGCAGGTATCGGGCGGCTGCACCCCCCCTGGGCTTGCGCCCTGGGTGACGGCACCACCCACACCTGCCTAGTTACGGCTCTGCAGGTTAATAGGAACTTCATATATAAAATACTTAATAATGCTAAGCATTACTATTCTTTATTTACAATCAGCTGGCATACTCTTCGCTATTATTTAACAAAGAAACATACTACAGAGACACACTATAAAAACAACAAGTGTAATGCTACAGGTCGATTTACAGAATAACCTGATACGTGACAGCTCTGCCTCTGCACTGTGCTGAGATCTGTATAACCTGTTACCTGGCAGTCAGGTCAGTGATAAAACTAAAGACTGTGAGCTTAAACTGCATAATAAAGGGAAACTTGGAAGTCTCGTAGTGCCTCGTCCCTAGGGGCACTGATCTTTACCGTCTCTCTCTCTCTCCATGTACACAGCCGGTAACCAGGAAGAGACATGGGGAAAGCTGTCAATTTACCGTGATAACTCCTACAAATTTACATACTTCTATGGTCTCCTTACAGACGCCATATTTGTCACATTATGAGTCTCGTTGATCCTTTATATTCGTGAAAATGGATACCTCTCCAGGACAAAGCACAAGAACTGGAGACAAACTATTAGTTTATAGTTCGATCTCTTGTGCTAATATTGGTGTGTTCGTAGTTTAGACAAGAAGCACTCTTGAGAATTCTGTGACGAAAAGTCCTATTTGCCAATCTGCGGTCTGCACAGCGCCATATACAGGAGGAAGATGGTAATAATCGGGCCAGCGCTGAGTGGCAGATTTTAAGGATGGAGCTGGAAGAGGAGACTGTGAAGTTCCGCAAGGCGAGTAGAGGCAGGTATCAGGCGGCTGCACCCCCCCTGGGCTTGCGCCCTGGGCGACGGCACCGCCCGCACCTGCCTAGTTACGGCTCTGAGGAGTGGTACTGCTATAACCCATCCAAATCAAGGTTCGACATGCTTTAAGTTTATAGATACTATTCTGCATACTACTGTTGCAACTCATGGTTATTGGAGTTACTGTCACCTTGCTGTCAGGTCTAACAGCCTGGCCAGTCCCCTTTGACCATTCTCATCAACTAAGCATTTTCACCCACAGAACTGCTGCTCACTGGATATTTTGCAGACCATTCTCTGTAACCTCTTGAGATGGTTGTGCTTGAAAACCCCAGGAGACCAGCAGTTTCAGAGACACTCGAACCACACTGTCTGGCAGGGCTGGACTGGGACTAAATATCAGCCCTGGCATGTAAAGCACACCGGCCCACCTGCTGTGAGGCTCCTTGCAGGATATTGTTGTAAGCTGATGTGGCAATGCTAGTGCAGTGCAACCCGAGGCATCGGCACACACTTATGTATCACGCTTGGTCTTCTACCCATCCTGGTCATTTCCCTTGTTGTGGAAAGTACCTGGAGTACCATAAAAATGCATAAAACCATAATGTTTTAAAAAACTTTTTTTTAGTGTTGCTTAATCCATCGGTACTTTATTATTATAAATGACAAATTTAAATAGTGAAAAAAAATAATGCAACAAAAAACAAACTCACTTTATATGCATTTTATTTTATATGTTCTTTCCTCCTACAGCACCTTTTTCTTTAATTACCTGGCTGATTATAATGGGGTAGATATTTATATCACATTATAGCAATAGATGACATAATATTGTTCTATTACAGTACAGAACATAGGGGCTGATTTATAAAAGTGCAAAAAGCCCTATTGCTTTAAAAAAAACCTGATGTTTTTGCCAGCAAAAGGGCTTGAGCAGAGCACTGGGTGTCAATCTGACACCCTGTCCCAGATTTGGATTAAGACTCTGGGGGGCCTGGGGCACTTAAGAAACGGGTGCCCCTATGATGTAATATGGTTTTCATTTTAGATAAGTACACAGGCAATACTGTGTGCGCTACTGTTAGGTGCATGTACGTTGTGAAGTGGAACATAGCCTCCAACTGTCCTTGCAGTCCGACCAAATCCTGACTAAGCGAGACAGACACCCAAATTTGGTACTGCCCCCCCAGATTCAGGACAGTTGTCAGACTGCCCTGCTCTCTCCTACCTGTTCTTGTCACTTTCACCACTTGCGGTTGCTGGTGTATTTAGATGCTGCTTGTCTGGATCCTGGAATGTTTGGGACCCTATGTGGAATAAAATGGGTACACGAAATCTAGAAAATTCCAACTATCTCTGACATTAAATCAATAAAAACCCTTGTTTTATAATTAGGACTCCCTCCACCCCCAACATTAAAATAATAGTACTCACATTTGATAAATTGATCTATTTCCCTCCAACCTGCCCTGACATTAAAATAGCTACACATTTAATAGGTAGACCTATCTCTCTCCAACGAGCCCCCAACATTAAATTAATAGTATTCCAATTTAATAAACCTATTTCCCTTCCTCCAAACAGCCATAGCAATAAATGAAATAGCATTTATGTTTAATATAACCATTTCCCATAACCATTAAATAATTCCTATTTAATAAATAGCCCTCCTCCCCAACTCAGCCCCATATTCAATTAATAGCCCCAAACCACCCCAGCATTAAATTAAAGGTCCTGTTACCTCACCTTAAATTAATAGGCCCCACTATTAAAATAAATAGCCCCACCATTATCCCACAAATAAATTAATAGCACCCACCATTAGATAATTAGACCCCTCCTACACTCCGCCATTAAATTAATAGCCTACCTCACACATTTAATTAAGACCCCCCCGCCACTTTGTTCAGTTACTGCTTGGCCAAGTCCTGGAAGGCTGGGGCCCTGTTTGGAAAAGGAATAGATACTGTTCCCCTTCTGGAAAGCTGCAAAACTAATGAACACTCTAGGCACCTCAACCAGCTCCAACATAAAATCAGTAGCATTCAACAAAAATACCTATTTCTCCTAATAACCCCCAATATTGCATTGTTAGCACCCCCAATACATTAATAAATACCATAAGTACCCAAATTACAGCAATAAATAACTCCACACACACTTATACTACATCAACACCCACCCACATTACAGCAATCAGCAAAACTCCCACATTACAGCAATCATGAATACCCCTACATTACAGCAACCAGCATTACCCCCACATTACATCATCCCTCGTAATTCCCCCACATTACAGCTATCCACATTACCACCACATTATAGCAACCCACATTACAGCAACCCACATTACCCCCATATTACAGTGACCCGCATTACCTCCACATTACAGCGAGCATCACCCCCCACATTACAGCGACCAGCATCACCCCCCACATAACAGCAACCAGCATCACCCCCTACATTAGAGCAAACAACATTACCCCCAACATTACTGCAACCAGCATTACCCCCACATTACAGAAACCAGCATTACAGCAATCAACATCACCCCCTACATTAGAGCAAACAACATTACCCCCAACATTACAGCAACCAGCATTAGCCCCACATTACAGCAACCAGCCACTTATAGGCTATGGCCGGTCCCATTAGCTTTCAGGTAGGATGTAATAGTCAGTTCACAGTGGCCGATCTAGTCATCAGCCCTTCTGGCATTTGCCAGAATTGCCAGTAGGCCAGTCTGCCCCAGCTGTCTGGTACCAACAATCATTTCACAGTCAAAATTCACTTAGACCACATTTCTTCCCCATTTCAGTCTGAACAATAACTGAACCACCTGACTGTGCCTGCATGCTGTTATGTTGGATTGCTGCTACATGATTAGCTGATTAGATATTTGCATTAACAAGCAGGTGTACATATATATATATATATATATATATATATATATATATATATATATATATATAGATAGATAGATAGATAGATATACACATATATAATCTTGCCATCAAGATGCACGTAAAATAATGTTTGGTATTTTATTTGATATAGATTCTTTAGCAGGGAACATTAAATAAAAAATGACTATATAGTACATTGATTGATAAGACTGTTATAAAGTTGGGGCTTATTTACAGTTTGACGTATGTCTCTGAGGGCTTTTTTGTGTAAAATATGCATTTCCATACATGCACCACGCATATGTCCATATACATACATTTTTGTGCTTCCTTAACTTGCAACTCCTAATGTCTGGAGAGGTGGGATAGTTGTAGGCATGGGTGGGCAAGTGTAGGCAATATGTACAATATGTGTGTGTCTCGTAATTGCGACACCCTTGGATGATGGTGTATTCACAGATATGCATTTTAAAAGATGTTTCTCTTGCGGGGGCTGAAGGGCTGGATATATTCAATGATGATGATTAGTAACAGCAGCATTATTTAGCTGCTTATGATTTGTTGAATGCACATCGACCCCTCCAAATGCAATTAATTAAATCATTAGCATGGCAGCTATATTATATATAGTCACAGCTGTTTATTCACATTACATTATTGATATTTCCATTTGTACTATTGCAGGGAAGAAGATTCCCATTGGAAGGGCAAAACAAAATATGTTATTTAATTTAATTTATATTTGTATACTACATTTGTGCACTTAATTTCATTTTGTATTGGATACATAGTTCACTTCATTACATTATTGTATTGTGGACAAATAGAGTAATGCAAATTTTTCATTTATCACTAACACTGTTAAGCCATATCTATCACTACACTATCGGGGCATAAGTAAACACACTTGTATGATTGAGGTAAGCCAGATGCAAATGCTATTGAATGCACCTTGAGGTGCATCCAACTGATCATATGCTACATACATAAATATAATTTTTCGTGTACGCATTTTGCCTCTGTACGTTCTGAACACATATACTTCCAACTATAAGTGAGGCTCTTAATGTTCTGACCAAGGATTCAGGAAATTGGGCTGTTTAGGTTGGATGCAACTTTAACTGGCCCATACTTAAGGATTTTTTTATTGCATCATTCATAAAACCACACAACACATTACATTAATAATGATGTCACTGAAGCATTATTAGATCACTGACCACTAAAATCTCAGTATAACATCAACAATTACAGCCGCAATCAAAAAGAGTATTAATGACAACACATGCAGGTTGGTAAATAATAAACAAAGTACAAAGCCCACACACTTAACATAAGTGTGGCACAGCCCCTGGAGATGCTGCCAATGCCAAGCAGGCCATGTCTCCAAGGTACCACACTATGTTGCTCTTATATATTTTTTATTTTTAATGATTGATGTTGAATACACAAAAGAGAATTGGATACAAAAACACCTAAAAAAGAGAAGATATGAGCTTGATTATATGTCACTGGTGATTTGTTAAAACACTGAGGTGGTCAGCTGGATCTAATTTCTTACTTGAGGACGTTTATCACTGTGAAGTTTGACAGTTGAATTGATAAATATTTTTGAAAGAAAGATATTTGTATTAAGACACTGTGGGGGGTATTCAATTGACGACGGGATCGCCGAAAATCCCGCGCTCAAAGAATATTACCGTTAATACGGTAATCCTGCGCGGGAAAACCGTTAATACGGTAATTTACTCGCTGGATTTCAGCTCGCAGCTCAGGGAGCTGCGAGCTGAAATCCAGCGAGTAATTATTGTATTAACGGTAATATTCTTTGAGCGATCCCGCCGTCAATTGAATATTCCCCTGTGTGTGTGGTTTGTGCACTTTCATTATCCTTCTGCACAAAACTTAAGGATTACGTTAAGAATTGCTGGCAATTATTAGGTAAATTATTAAGAAAGTCATAATCATCCCTCCTGACAAATTTGCCTGCTTCGTCAAAGTGACACACAAAGTTTACCAATGTCCTCCATTTGTAGCTATTACCTTGGGTAAAAGACAATACATTTCCCATAGATTTTGGACATACCATAACATAGTTATTGACACCTTTTCTTTTTCCATATGGTCCCTAAAGCATAGTAAAGGTAGAAACACATCTATTTTGAAGATCATATATGAACTGAGGTTGTGGCAAACTATTAGTAATTTTATGTAACAAGGTAAAAACATTTGTTGCTCAGTATGGGCACTCATCTATATTGGCATTGCTAATATGCTTTCAATTTCTTAATAAGTACAAAATAATCTCTGTACTATTAGGTTTCCTAAGCAAAACAGGAGATACAAGGCAGCAATGATATTTAAACTATTGTCAGATACCATTTTGCCAATCTTCAGTTGTCTGGATGACAGGTAGTGCTTAATTTCACCATTAATGTATGCCAGGATTTTATTTACTACATGTGATGTCAGATTTACATGTATGATGGCATGACAACACTTCAGTTTGTCATTATTTAAAAGTGTGGCAGCCAAAGACAATAATGATGATGATGAAGATGACAATGATAAAGATAGTGTTGCTGGTGGCCCTATGGCTTCAGACTTTTTTTATTCACTCTGTAATGAAACCATTTAGAGGCCATATTCACTAAACCACATAGGCATTGTGGCATGAGCAGATTTTGAGAGCACCTTCTCTATTTTGTCATATAAAAGGGGTACAGGTTTTGTTTTGTTTTTTTGAATAATACCATCTATGTAATTGCCATTTCGATTCAGCAGAAGTCATTAATTACCCAAATTAAGCATGTTAATTTACATCATCACCCTCACCATCGCAAAGGCCAATAATGCTAGATGTACAATTGAAATGTAGTTTTAATCTTTGAACAGTCATCCCAATTGTCAGATCTGCCTTTTTTTCTCTCAAAGGAGACCATGATGACTTTCCATATGCACGGTGGCTCAGTGGTTAGCACTTCTGCCTTACAGCACGAGAGTCACGAGTTCAATTCCCGACCATGGCCTTATCTGTGTGGAGTTTGTATGTTCTCCCCGTGTTTGCGTGGGTTTCCTCCGGGTGCTCCGGTTTCCTCCCACACTCCAAAAACATACTGGTAAGTTAATTGGCTGCTAACAAAATTGACCCTAGTCTCTCTGTGTGTGTGTGTGTGTGTGTGTGTGTGTGTGTGTTAGGAAATGTAGACTGTAAGCTCCAATGGGGCAGGGACTGATGTGAGTGAGTTCTCTGTACAGCGCTGCGGAATTAGTGGCGCTATATAAATAAATGGTGATGATGATGATGATATGCTGGATAAGGATTGACTTTACGAGCTTTGTTCCATGTTGACCTCAACTGAAGCCACTGTACTATTCACAACACACAACATTTTCCAAATTGATTATTTCATTTGCTGGCCTTTAAGATTATATATGGGTTGCATTTATTGGCTTGGAACATTTGCTGGTGCTTGTTTGTAAGATTGTAGGTAATATAAATCTGGTAGTGATTACACTGTGTAGTATTGGATGCACTTTATGATATATTGCAGTTTCCTTCGCAGTATGGTGACTTTAATTTGGGGCGGGGGCTTAAGTGCTTTTCAGATGTGCTACAAAAGGTGTTTAAATGATTTGTCTAATGTAATTTATTTTAGTAAGGCTCTGCTGCCAGTAGCTACAAACATAGATTGCTTTGTGTTGTTTACCACCTATTAACTTTTTGTGATTCTAAGAAAGTTTGATAAGAGGCACTTTTCATTACTTCATTATTCATTTCAATTTACTTAGTAACGTGGAGTTTTCTGAGCAAATTTGCATTTTGTGCCCATACCAGAGTTTGATTTATCAAGCAGAGGTAAAATGTCATCTTCACCGTATGACACCAATGTTGCATGAGACAACACAAAATCGTCACATTGCAATACTACTGTCTCATGATCCTTGTAAATGGTGTAGCAATCGTACCCAATGGTTCAGATGAACACTATACACACTAGCATTTGTGCTTGTGGTCAGGAGTGTTGGCTTGTGTAATTTTCATAGGCACCCTTGGCTAGCACAGAGAATGCCATATATGTGCACAAGAGTTGTTTTCAAAGGGATCAGACCACAGGCTAATCAGAGCTGTACTCAATATTTTATTAAACAAGTCCATGGAAAATAGAAGGTACACTCCTCTACAAATTGCCAATCCAAGGGCTAATAATATAAAAGTTTTGTTCTAGCTATCTGGGTATTAGTGATGTATGTGGGTAACTAAGAAACCAAAATAACACTGGCACTGCAATATCTAGTAATAATGGTCTCCCTCTGGAAACCATTCATCAGACAAAGATGTGAACATGTGTCCAGAGAGGGGGTGGGGAGTTACCAGCAGCAGATCCTCACTTAATTAGCTGTTGCAAGGATACTATAACTGTCTGCTCTTTTAAGGTCTGCTGGTAAAGTATGGGACAGGAGAGCTGCAAGATTAGCATCTGTGACTGTAGTGTGGCAGCAAAAGAAGCAAGATAGCCACTGCCTCATGTCCATATATGACTCTACCTCAAGGTCTCCTTTCTCCTGGAGGAAGGTACCTGAAGAACCAAGCAAGCTATAAAAGGCCAAGTAACACAGAAATCCAGGAAATTCAGTGTGAGTCAGGTCTGGGGAATCAGTGCACTCCTCCTAGCCTGCAGAAAAGGAAAAGATCCAGCACCAGTTGCAGATGGATTTGCAGATGTGGTGGCAACTACAGCTTAACAGAGAAACCGTAGATGCATACTGGTGGCTAAGGCACTCCTAATGCTCTAGGAAGGCTTTCCTGCTTGTCTTCTAATAGTCTTCCATCAAGTACCCTGGGTTGTTACAGTGCAGTTTATTGTGAGAACTGTTTGACTTTCAATAACATCTCAATAACTGTGGTGAGGCATCTCTGTTATGTTATGTTATGTTGCAAAAAGTCAAATAAATGTTGTTATGTTTATGAACGGTATATCTGCGTATAAACCTTTGATGCACATAGCTTGGTTGGTAGGTGGTGGTGTAAGCTGTTGTCTATAAGCCCAGTAATGCAGGGTGTCCTGATACCATACTACTGCCCTCCGCTTGCGAGCTCCTTGGCCTGTGATAACCCCAGCTTCCACTGCTCACAGGAGATGGGAGGGGCCCCTAACTGCTAGTTAGCCCATATTTTTTACAGCAGGTGAGAGCAGAGAGATCACCACCAGGTAACCCTGTATTTTAATTTATTACATTTATTTTAACAATGTGTGAGGAGTGGACACGATCACAGAACTGTCTAATTCCGCTGCTCTCTCCCCACACTGAGTTTTTATAGGCTCACTGCCACCCATAGATGTAAAAGATTTCCAAAACTTATAAAAGTGATAAACTTCATTTAAACAAAAGCACTCAGTCCAGCACAAAAGTGTCTGTCATGCCATGTTTCATGGATAACTTTTTTGCCAAAGGTGGCACGCAGCCCCCTGCGTCCTGGCACGCTGTCCGTCCTAAGTGACAGCCGGAGAAGAGCTGAACTGCTGCGCAAGCGCAGCAATTCAGTGTCTGGAAAATAATAAATGACAGCCGGAGAAGAGCTGCAGTTCAGCTCTTCACCGGCTGTCATTTATTCCTTTTAGTTCAGCTCTGCACAGTTCCCCCCAAGCACCATTGCGGACCAGATCACGCCTGGAAGAGGTAAGTACACAATTATATAATTTTTTTATTCATTTATTAGTGGCTTAAAATTATTTTTTATGCAATTGTGAGGCATAACAGTCATTGGGGGCATTTTTGGGCGGCTGAATATTCATTGGAGCCATTTAATGTGTGGCTTAAAAAAATTTGGAGTCACATTATGAGGCATAATAGTCATTGGGTGAATTTTTGTGTATCTTAAAAATATTTTGAGGCACTTTGAGCTATAAAGAGAATTGGTGGCATTACTGTGGCATAAAATGTATTGATGGAATTACTGTGGCATAAAATGCATTGAGGGCATTACTGTGGCATAAAATGAACTGGGGGCACTCATGTGAGGCATAAAATGAATTGGGGGGGGCAACTGTGAGGCATATTTTAATTTGGGGCAACTGTGTGGCATATTTTGAATTGGGGCAACTGTGTGGCATATTTTGAATTGGGGCAACTGTGTGGCATATTTTGATTTGGGGCAACTGTGTGGCATATTTTGACTTGGGGCACCTGTGTGGCATACTTTGAATTGGGAGGCAACTGTGTGGCATACTTTGATTTGGGGGCAACTGTGTGGCATATTTTTAATTGGGGCACTGTGTGCCATACTTTGATTTGGGGGGGCAACTGTGTGGCATACTTTGAATTGGGAGCAACTATGTGGCATACTTTGATTTGGAGGCAACTGTGCGGCATACTTTAAATTGGGGGCACAACTATGTGGCATAATAAGAATTGGGGGCACAACTATGTGGCATAACATGGATTGTGGTGATTTATGTGTGGCATAAAATTAATTGGGAGTATTATTGTGGCATAATATGAACTGAGGGTATTACTGTGGCATAATATAAACTGGGGGCACTATTATATGGCATAACATGAACGTTTATTTGTTGGTCCCATTACTATTAATATTATCATGGTATTAGCGTAATAAAATAAGAAATAATTAAATATATATTTATACTATGTCTGAAGCCCTTATAGTTCTTATCCCTAAATCGGGAAAGGATCCCTTGTTTCCAGAATCATACAGACCTATATCGCTATTGACAACGGATATTAAGATTTTGGCAAAAATTTTGGCGACACGTTTAAATCGGGTAATTAGTGAGATTGTACATCCTGACCAAACTGGTTTTATCCCGGGTAAATCTACGGCTATAAATCTGCGTAGGCTTTTTTGCCATCTGCAGTTGCCCCACCCTGTGGAGGAGGAGGCGTTGGTGGTGTCGTTAGATGCTGCTAGGGCCTTTGACTCTGTGGAGTGGAGGTATCTGTGGGCGGTGCTGTTGAAATTTGGGTTTGGACCGGTTTTCATTCAATGGGTTCGACTGCTATACTCCTCCCCTACAGCTAGAGTCTGTGTAAATGGCTTTGTGTCCCGTCAATTTGTTATGGGCAGAGGTACCAGACAGGGGTGCCCTTTGTCCCCCACTCTATTTGCCTTGGCCATAGAGCCATTGGCATGTATGATTAGAATGCAGCCAGATATTACTGGATTGAGGATGGGCTGTAGGACGGACAAGATTGCCCTTTATGCAGATGATATGTTGCTCTTTTTGTCATATCCTATCCTGTTTGGCAGGTACTCTGGGCTTTTGATTAATTGGGACAAATCCAGTGTAACTCCGATTAAGGGTGCCTGCCCTTTGGGTCAAGCTTTGCAGACTTCTCTTAAATGGATCCCGGTATTTAAATATCTTGGTATCTGGATATCCAGTGACATGGGTCAATATATCCAGCGTAATGTCCAACCTCAGATTGATTATCTTAGGAGCCGGATTGGGGTATGGAAGCAGCTGCCACTGTCGGTCACAGGTAGAATTAACCTGGTCAAAATGATAATCCAACCAAAGTTGTTGTATGTTTTGCAGCAGTCATCGGTGTATATTCCTCATAGCACATTTCGATATATTGAACGTCTCATGGCTTCTTTGGTGTGGGCAGGCAGGAGAGCAAGAGTTAAGCTTACTACTTTATATCGCTCTCGAGGGTCGGGGGGTTTGGCTTTGCCGAATCTACGGCTTTATTATTTTGCTTCCCAGTTAACGCATATTGAGGTATGGTTCCGGTCGCGGTTGGGTGTAGATTTGCACGATTTTTTAGTCTCTGAGACAGGATCTAATCATACACGTGTGCAGTTTCTCCTGGCTGGAAGAAAGGTTGGGAGGGACCCCCCCCCCCCCTGTTAATTCAGGCCATGAAGGTTTGGCGACTCTCAGCCCAGATTGGGGGTGGATTGGATTTAGATCCGTGCACTCCACTCTGGGATAACTTGGATTTTGGAGAAATGATTAGGATGGAGGTAGCTGGAGCCTGGTGACTCTACAATATAATACATGCTCTGGCCTCGCAGTTTCGGGGAGCTGCCCCGAGCTTTAGTGCAGACTCCTTAAGGGTGCAACTGTCAAGGTTGGGCCAAAGACGGCAAATCTCTTTTCTGTATTCAATATTGGTGGAAGGATCTGGTAAAGGGGGCTTGCCGGAGCTGCGATGCAGGTGGGAGGGGGATTTGGGGAGACTTAGTGACAAGGCATGGGATATGGTGTTGTGTAGCCCGAAAGAGGTCACTGCATCAGTCAGATTTCGCCAGGTCCAGTTTTTTCTGTTACACAGAGCGTATCTCACCCCTCATCGGCTTTCTAAGTTTAGTGGGGGTCAGAAGGTGCTCTGTCCTAAGTGTAAGAGTGAAAAAGGAGATTTTTGGCATATGCTCTGGGAATGTCCGCTGGTTTCATCCTTTTGGGGAGAGGTGGAGGATTGTATTAAAAGATTGGAGGTGGGAGTGGTGGCCTTGACTCCAAAACTCTCTATATTCGGTTTGGGCTTAAACAAAAAAACCCGTAGACTTATTAGACTGCTTATCAACACGTTACTTATGTTGGCAAAGGTGGTGATAGCTAGAAAATGGATGGCACCTGAAGGCCCGACTTTGAGTAGCTGGATCGACCTTGTTAACGATACAGTCGGCCATGAAAGGTTCATGTACACCAGCAGGAACCTAGTGGATAAGTATGAAAGAATATGGTACAGATGGAGGATATCCCCATATGTTACGGAAGGGTTGAGGGAGGTGGAGCTCTCCTAATGAATGCTCGGGGCAGACATCCAGCCGCCTATTGTTGAGTCATTAAGGTCAATGATTATATTCTGTATTATCAAAACTGTGATATTATTTTATTGCATCTTGAAACTGTGGAAGGTGTGCATACCTTGGCTTATATATGTGAATGTCAATGTTTTTTCCTTTGTGATACTATTGTGTATGGTTACTTGATAATACCTGTAACACTGTGTGGGTTATAATTGGGGATTAAGTCCAATGTTATGGGCTTTTTTGTTGTTTAGAAAATGTAAAAAAAAAAATGCAATAAAAGTTAATCTGATTTAAAAAAATATATATATATTTATATACACACAGTGGTCAAAGTGGAAATTTAGTAGTGGCGGTACGAAAAATGTAAGTGGATGGAATTTTATGGTTTTACAATCAAAGCAGTAAAAGAATTGGCGTTATGGCTTACCACCGTATACAGAACACTTCGACACACACACATCTATATATATATATATATATATATATACACACACATACACACACAATATGTTTTATTAATAACATCTTATCTTGAGCAGTATTACAAAATATAAAACTCTTGAAGGGTACATTAGTGAGATGATAAATGCGCATACAAGTTTGACAGTATGAATGACACTTTCTCGCATAGCTTTTGCGAAACAAATTCAGCTTCATGTGCACATGGTACCATGGAGATGTTGTTTTGTTTTAAATTATACAAGTAAGGGAGAGAAGAGAAAGAAAAGGGGATAAGGAGGTAGTGTGGGGCAAAATGGGGGGGGGGAAGAAGAACAGGTTGGGAAGGTTAGGAGAAGGGGGGAGGAATTCACGCTTTTATGTCTTTAGCAGAGGGTAATAGTTAAATCTGGTATGTCCAATAACGGATCGGGTTTGACTAAAATTGGATCGGGTTTGACTAAAATTGGATCTGAGGGCATTTGGGGTCTAAGGGCGTGTGGGGCTATTTTGGAGTAAGTGGCAGGTCAGAGTAGCATGTGGTGGAGTTTTGGAGCAAGTGGGCATGTGAGTGCTTTGTGGGAAGAGTGGTGTGTATGGGTGCTAAAGTTGTTTGGAGGCTGTTTTTTAGGTTTTATGCCTACAAGTTATAGAGATGTAAATCTGACTCTCACTGAATGAGAGCGATTGTGAGTAATATCTTCACATTTATCATGCTCTCTCGCCGGTCACTGCCGCCACATGGAGTATACTTGCCTGACTCCTCTGCATTGTTGAGTCCTACATAAATGCAATCAGCCACTATACAGTATTTTCTTAAAAGCGCTACAATATTATCACAGGATGCTTGCAATCATTACCTGAGCAGTTTTCTATGTACTCGGGGCATGGAAAACTTTTAGTTTCAGGCTGTGCTGTTGAATTTCCATCTGATCTCACACACGGGGAAATGGCAAGACCTTTCAATAAAACAAAGCAGAAAAAACATGTGATTTCCATACTATATGTTAACACTAAGTGCAGCATACAATATAACATGAGATATTCAGTATTCAGTGATAATGATCTGCATTACCACTAATTTCAAAGCTTAAACTTGTATAATTATTAATTTTTTTAATACTACAAATTTAAACAAATTCTTCTAACACCAGGGGGTATATTTACTAAACTGTGGGTTTGAAACAGTGGAGATGTTGTCTATAGCAACCAATCATATTCTATCTGTCATTTTGTAGAACGTACTAAATAAATGATAACTAGAATCTGGTTGGTTGCAACATCTCCACTTTTTCAAACCGCAGTTTAGTAAATATACCCCCAGAACTGTTTTTAGATAGGCGTATACTTCTCTTAATATTCTAATCCAAACCCTTCATTAGACACCATTGTCTGAGTGCCCTGACATTTTCCAGTACTAATAAGAATATTTTGTGTACAATCTTCTATTTTCCATAAATTAAAAAATGCACAATTACATTATAAATGTTCCTCTTTGATTACAATTATTATTATTTTATATAGTTCCAGTCATATTACACACTGCTGTACAGAGAATATGTCATAATTCACATCAGTCCCTACCCCATTGGGATCTAATTCACTAATACATACATAATCTAAATGATATATAGTAAGGTCCAGGCAAACGCATAGAGAATATACAAACACATAGATAGGGCCCTGGTTGGAATCAAACTTATGACCCAAGTATTGAGAGGCAGCAATGCCAACTACTGCACCACTGTGCTGCCCTTGGAGACGTTTTCAAAGAAATAGATATAGTAGTGGCTTTATTCCCATATGTAGGATTTTGTTTCAGAGATGATAATGGACACATTTACTTTCAAGAGCTTGCACAGGCCCCTTTTGGACACTTTGGACAGACTTGTGGACAATTTAATTATCCCTCCTCTCGGTTTGGTCACCAAGAAAGTTTGGATTTATCCAACATTTATAAAATTCTGAAGGGGGAGGTCAGTCAACAATGCAATTAATGGACAGCAGTGCAGGGTGCAGTACCAATCTTTCCATAGGGCCCAGGATATTCTTCTTCTTATTATTATTATTATTATAGCTTGCGGTGAAGGGGCCTTAATGGCAAATTCATATTTCTCCCTCTAGATCCAAAAAATCTTAGATTTTTTTTACAAAATGTTATTTCGTTGACTGTTTGCCCACAGTTTGTGCTATTTCTTGTGCATATTTTGAAAAGATCAGTTCATTTCTGCATTGGGGACTAGAGGTGGGGACAAATTGTAAAACTATTGCACATTACTTTGATTTTTCTGCTTGTGAGTCTGGTGTACACAGACACATGCCAATAAATGCTATATTCATTACAACACTTTAGGAGGTTCCCATAGTCTATGGTAAGACAATGGGATTGAAAACAAATATTTCATAACCACCTACAGAAATACATAAAAGGAAGAATGTGTAGGCTACTACTACACAAAAACAAATTTACCCTAGCTAAAAAGGTTACACTCAAGGAAAGACAGGGGGAAGTTACGGTTTTCTGTGATTGTTTTGGACAGGTTGAAAACTGCAGATGTACAGAGTATTTTTAAGGGGGGTTTCCCCTCCACCGGAAAAAAAAGCGAGAGAGCTGCCGCGCATGCGCAGCAGCTCAGTTTAGGCAGCACTGTACTATACAGCAGCCGCAGTGCTGTCAAAGAAGCGTCCGTGGCGGTGCTGTATACAATACAGCACCGTCGCGGACGCTTCTTTGACAGTGCCGCGGCTGCTGTATAGTACAGTGCTGCTATATAGGGCACTTTTTTAGCGGAGGGAAGGGGTTACTGGAGACCCAGAAACCCCCCCTGCGTGCGTCACTGATGTATAAAATGGTGAACTGATCGAAAACTGCTAGAAAAACGCCATTTTCAAAAGTGCCACTTTGCAGATTCCATCCCAATTTTTAGCCATGATATCAATACAAAGCCTGCAAACCGCCAGAAAAAAATAGAGGTGGTTCTGAGAAACCTAATTGCAAAAAACGCTTAGGTTGCCTATAACAAAGTGCTCCAAACCTGTCTGATACTGTGGGGGTGGAACTATGGCTATGCTACTCAAGCTCTTGCTTGTGTGCAAATGCTGTTAGATTTTGTATTGAGGAGAAGAGCAAGGAGGATAACTAGCACCAGGGTCTGCGCAAGCTCAGCAGAGCGTGGGAAACTTCCCTTTACAATGCAGTGCCGCTTGAAATTTAATCGCCGAACACGCCGGTGTTGAAGAACCCGCATGTTCATACATTTACCCCCGTGTCTCTTCCACTCACACTTGACTCTGGACTCCCTATGCGATCAGGGGGTTGTCAAATGTTTAGTCTCAATTGTACAAACATCCTGCAGCTTCATGAGCTGGTGAGATGATTTGGACCCACATCAAACTCCACTGCAGTGTCTGAGATACAAAGGTTAATGTGCTCTCCACTTTATGGCCACAGGGGGATTTCAGTCTGTGTGCTCACAGGAAGTAGGGCTCACAGAGGCAACATTTTCAAGGCACTTTTCCCAAGTGTTAAGTGCTCTTAAAAAACTGTTGCGCACATATATTTCTAGATACAGAGAAATGTGTTCTGGCTTACAGTACGTGGATATGGTAGTCCAATGCTGCCTATAGGAGTAATGGATTCCCGTTTTCCACCTTACACAGAATATAATTCGTAGTAGGAATCTAAGATGCAAATGGATCACAATATAACCAATCATGTAAAATGATGTACACAATGTAAACGGTATGGGTAAAAACGAAAATTTTTATACTGTCTCAAAATAAACAAAAAAGAAATATGATGTGTACATATATCTGCTTCCCCTGGCATGATGCCGAGTTCCACTGTCACAAATTCGCTAGGAAGACTGCACATGTACCTGTAGCAACTGGACACAGAGGCTCAGAGTCTAACACGCACTCAGTGTTCACCAAGGACCGGGTCAGAAGCAGAACAGACAGCAAAGTACCGAGGGGAAATCAAAAGAGTAGTTTTGGTATCCAAGGGCAGAAAATAATCAGAAAGAAAGTCAGAACCAGGAGAACCAAACAGAACCAAATTGACATACAGAAGAATAGTCAGGAAGAGGCAGAAGTCAGAACAAGATTTCCTAAATTGGATCAACTCCAAGGAAAACTAAGGAACCACACCAGATCACAGGAGAAGTGATCTAACACTCTGACACTGGATCAGTGCCAGAGCCTGCCTTAAATAGGCAGTATAATTAAGGTACCAGCAGTCAGTGATGTCAAACTGGCCACCGATACAAGGATTAAAGATGTGTAACATGTATGTGAACAACACACAGTAGCAGCATAATTAGCTGCATGAGTGTGGTAGGTGATTGCATACCTGAGACTGACAGGGGGAGAGCTGAATGAAGCTTGTAACTATTTACCTAGCAACCAGCTGAATCAGTGAACTGTAGGAATGATCCTACACATAGTAGCAGTAATTGCACAGATGATAGATCAAACCAACAGGAGAGATCCTTATTTCTTAACAGTAGTATTCTATCGGCTCCCGATACTACTTAATGTCTTGGGAGCCATTGATTGCACACACATTGGACGCACCACAGGGTGGAGAACTACATGAACTGCCACCATTTCCACTTTCTCAAAATATTGCAGGCTGTCCAGGCTCGTGCCATGCTTATATTGTAGTCAGTCAGCCTTCTATTTTGAGAGCAGTGAAACGACAGAAGGATGGCTGGGTATGCAAACAATACCATCACTTTTGACATGTAACTTGTTTTACATGCTTACTTCAATATATAGGTAATAAATATAAGATCTGAAGAATAAAAATTATCTTTGTAACTGGAATTTCTAATTATGCTTTCAGGTATCAAGAACAAGAATCAACTTACTTCAATGAAAGACTCTCCTCTACTCTCTATTCCTATAGCTCTTCAAACGCCTATCAACTAATATAAGGATGTAGTTTGCAGTGCTGATGAGGTTAAAATCTTGCTTGTTTGAAGTGGTTAAAAACAGGCAACTAGAAACATGTTATTTTTCAAATATATCTTCCCATAAACTGATTGCAGGTTTGGGGTTTGTAAACTGTCGCACATCACTGGAGTTTTGATACTCCAAAATGCTGTATAATACATTCGGTGCATGGAAATCAAACTCGCCAGCTATTTGCATCAGTTTGAAAAGCGCAAATAAAAAAAATGCATTTCCCCCACAGTCACTTCTGAGTCTTCACAACTTTACCTGCAGAGTGATTCCGATGGGTAGAATTTTTAATAAAAAAATTTAAATAGCTAAATTAAAGATTAAAAACAACACAAATTCATTAAAATGTGCAAATAACTCTTTTCCATCATAGTGGCAATAGAGCTGTGAATGGCTAAACTAACAAACAGATGTATTCTACTATAGCGCGACAATCTTGAAGTCCTATAGGGAATAAATAACCAATCTGCATTTTTACCACCTGTGATTAGGTTCCAGCAGGTATTAGTGTAATAAAAAAATGTCAAAGTGAAGCATGTCCTAGGCATACATAATACCATCACTGAAGCCTTTTCCTACTTTAACTGCTCTTTTATCACAGCCCCACCCCCAATTCAGTTGCACTAGACAACAACCTGTTATACTTATTGGTTAATGTGCAAACCTAAGGCGGTTGCCAAGTTAAGTGCTTGGCCAGGTTATTTTGATGTTTATGCTGATGTTGCTAAGGAATTTATCTATATTGCATTATTGTTGCTTAGAGGTGCCCATTGACCTAATACAGCTTGTTAAGTTGTATACATGAGGTTTAAGTAAATGTAGTGACATTTGCAAGCTAATGAATTACAATGGAAACTAATTGTAAACAGTGTGAGATGACCTGCCTTCAGATCTACACTCTTAGAGAATGTATCTCACCACAATTCATGACAAATACGTTTTTCTTTCATAGAAATAACCCCTAGGGTTTATTCTATTTATATATGTTTCTTTTACAACATATAAACATTCATTCTATTTCATTTTGTAAAGCTTTGCTATCAAAACAATAGTTTACAAATATCACTTAATTTAGTCTAACTAATTTCTAAGTTCAAGCAGCAATACTATTGTATAGACAAGTCATCAAATAAGTGCACTCTTTTTGAGAGATCTGTCCTGGCCCCAGAATCATATACAATGAAGAAACAATATAGGATGTAAGCAAATGTACCTGAAAAAATTATTCATTCATATCAGTGGCAATGCTTTGTGACAACTAAATTTGCTCACAATTTTGTGCTACTGTGTCTATATCAAATTTAATGTATTCCAAAATCATTGTACGTAAAATTCTGCAAATGATTCTCTTATATCCGAGTGGTATTTATTGAGGAGTATTATTTGTGACTCCACACATGTGGTCAATGGAACTAGTCATCTATAAAGTCAGGCTGGCTTCTGAGTGTCAGATTTTCCAAATAAATATGGTGGCGGTAATGTGTCTACAAAGTATTGTGAGCCGCTACGCTCACACTGCTGGGAGCCAGTGTGTTCAGCTGCAGCTGGTTGCAAGACAGCCGGGATGATTTTCCAGCCTTGTTTTTGTCACATGTTCTCAATTGCAGCAATAGGCTGTGGGGGGTGCTCGCTCCTAAGAGAGCAATCTGATTTGGTATTATTATTATTATTATCATTTATTTGTTAGGCGCCACAAGGTGTCCGCAGCGCCGTACATAGTACAAACAGTAAACCATACAGGGTTAAACAGTACAGAACAGTAAACACAAAGTACCAGTGCTTCAGAAACTCCGGGACAGACAAATGGAGTAAGGACGGAGCAGATGAACAGGTGTGGAGACACGAGGGAAGAAGTGCCCTGCTCAAACGAGCTTACATCCTAAGGGAGGGTGGACGAAACAGACACAAGAGGGAGCGGTGATACCAGGGGAGAGAGGGAAGAGCGAGCAGAGTAGGTGAGGAGTTAGGTGGATGATTGGTAGGCTTTAAGGAACAGGTGAGTTTTAAGTGCTCGTTTGAAGGAGCACAGCTTGGGAGCGAGACGGATGGAGCTGGAATGGGAATGGGAGGTCATTCCAGTGTAGGGGGGCAGCTCAGGAGAAGTCTTGGATTCTGGAGTGAGAAGTGGTAATGAGAGTGGAAGAGAGGCGCCGGTCAGTGGCAGAGCACAGGGATCGGGCAGGAGTGTGAATGGTGAGGGGGTCAGAGATGTAGGGGGCAGTAGACTGGGAGAGAGCTTTGTAAGTGGTGGTAAGGAGTTTGAAGAGGATTCTGTAGGGGATGGGGAGCAAGGCAGAGAGGGGAAGCAGAGGAGGAGTGGCGTGAGAGAAAGATATTAGTATTAGTACTTTAAATCAGTGATACGTAACCTGATAAATTTTAGGGGTCGCATAGGCTGCCTTGTAAACTTCAAAAGGTCATCACATTACCCTTAATATCAGTAATCTAAGTTAAAACAATACATTTAATCAAAGAAAGATACTTTGAGGACACAGGCATTGGAACCGTAGTTCTCTAGATACACAGCCCTCTAGATTCACAGATCACACAGGTAAGGACGCAAGAGATAATAGCCTGCTTATTTATCAAATGTATACACATAGATTAAATGCAACAGTGCTCCCTGAGGAGAAATCTATCCCCCACCAAATAAAACCAAGTGTCAGTAAGTTCACCAGTGTCAGTAAAAATCCCCAACAAACGCCTGCGCAGGTTACTTCTCAGCTCAGAGTCCCAAAAGGCACAACTTCCCAAAAACACAGCCTACAATTGAAAAGTCCAAGTGGGTCAGTGGTTCTGATCCAGTCAGTGTGCCTGTATGTCTTGCTGATCTGCGCCACTTGGCCATCTCTCCCCCAGCTTGTTAGGACTCTGGGTATCAGTCTACCGATGTAGGCTCACCAATTCCTCAGAATCTGCGAGTGTCTCCCAATGGAGTGATGACAAAACAGTCTTAGAGGTTCAGCACCCGATCTGGATAAGCAGGCCCCTGGTTCAAACGATTCTCTCTGGCACTGATAGAGTATGACTACGCAACATCAGCCCATATCCTCTCTCTCCAAATTCCCAAGCAACAACCACTCTCCCCTCAGGGTTTCCCTTTTTGTCTCTCTCCAAAATCCCACAATCCTTGCCCCCTCCCTGGACCAATCCCACAAGTCATGATCCATTTTCATTGGTGGTGGATGGAATTTAATTGGTAACAGGAAGTAAAATATGACCTCAACAGTAGCCCACCTGCTGTTTCCTGCCACCAAGTCTGGCTTGGGACGTACTGAAACAATGGTCAGTCAATAGTCAAAATCCAACCTCTTGATCTTAGATAGAGGTCAGACCCTCCCATTCTTTACCCCTTCCACTACTTTGTGATGTCACAGGGTCCCCAGCTGTTCCATACTTCCTGTGGGCTGCCTCCCCCTCCCTCTTTGGTCACCAAAATAATCCTGGACCTGTCCACCGGGCGCCATTTAAAAACTGGGTGGGTCGATGTTGCCTGATTGTCCCAATGACTGACAAGACCAGGTTGGAACAATATTCCCACTGTGGTGCCCAATCTTGTCAAAGATACATCTATCTATAATAACGTTATCAGTAAGTATTTTAAACAAGAGTTACAAAGTGAAGCTTAGAGGGCAGTATATGGCCCTAGGGCCACCTGTTGCCCATCTCTGATTTAAATGGCAAAGAGTGCTTCACCTCACTGTCGATGATAGTATTGTTATTGTGTGCATGTTTATGACGCCTGCTATTCCTGCCACTGTTACATTTGCTCCCCTGTTGCCTGATCTACTGCCTGGATTTTGGAATTCCCTGTCTGCTGCCTGCCTTGACCTTATGCTTATCTTACTCGATCTTCTTGCTCGCTGCCTATCCTGACCTTTGTTTTGTTGTACAGGATCTCCTTGCCCCAAGTATTGACCTCCATGTTTATTTCCTCATGTATACTAGTCTCCAAACCCCTTCACTAGCTGGCACACTGATCGATCCCTACTACCCTGAGTACAATTCCTGGGGGCATCTAAGTACCTGTTGGTATATTGCACTCTGCGGTAAAGGCAATTTGCTACAGATGATGACATCATTATACTCTATTATTGGTTCTGGTCATTAAACTGGTGTCCAGCAGGAGCACTAGGACAAAGTATTATTATTACCATACTTACACTTTAAATCTTGTCGTTGTTAAAATGACATTTCTGATAACATATGCAAGGAAATTTTTTCCCAGCAAGGTACAAACGAATTACCTACATTGAAGCCAACAAAAAATGAGTCATAGATCTGTGTTCAAATCAAGTCACGTGAGTTTCTATTTCAGTGGCTTTGCTAGGTAGGGAGTTTGGCAGCTGTGACATTCATCAGTTTCTAAAAGTAAACACAGTGATTATGCTATTAACTGTTCAAGTGATACAGACGAGAAGAAAAGTGAAGGTGGCAATGCTATTTGTAGTGAAATTTTTTCTCAATGTCTTATTTAATTTGTACATTTATTTCATGGCGATTATTGTACTATTGCAACAGTGTTGTAATTTAATATGTGTTAATTTTGGAAATGTAACTTGCAATGTAAATATAGCTTTCTATAATAAATATAATAAATGTTTAATTCTCTACAAAGCACCAATGTAATTGTTGAGCTCTGACATCTGGGGAAACAGTAAAGGGAAACATCCCTTTACAATGCAGCGCCGCTTTAAATTTAATCGCCGAAGACACTGAACTCGCGGGTGTTGAAGAACCCGCATGTTAATACATTTACCCCCTGACATCTGAACATTTTGTTTATAAGGTCATTAAATAAGTTATCTGAATTCTGCACATGGTCACAAGAGATGCACAAAGAGGAGAGAAAAATCACATGCCAGCGTGGTTCTGAGCAGATAAAAAATGTAGTATATGATGCAATATAAAATATATGCAGTATACAGTATAATGCAATACAGTATTTTATTTAGTATAGTATTATAAAGCATAATCTACTGTAGAATTTGTTAGTATTCTGCAATCTCTATAAAGACACTGATTCCATTATACCAAAATATTTTCCACATCACACCAATTTCCGTCATAGGATCTTTAGAAGATTTAACTATTCATTTGTTGTTCACTCAACACTTCAGGTTATTGTTTAATAAATATGAACATTACAATATTTTTGGGATTGGTATAACAACTATTTAACTGAGCACATAATAGATGATTGGGAGGTATTTAACATAATTGTTATTGCAGTAAACAGTATCGCTGAGCTGCCATAGCAATATTGTACCATGCATATTAAAATATAAAATAAACTAAAGCAGGTGCATTTCACATGCTCTGCATGAATCTTGGGATGTTTTCTCATTAAAGTTGATGATGTGAATTTCCCTCTCAACATTTATGGCCACAGAAATACTTAATGATTTCTAATATTGGTACTTGTAAATCCTTATAACTGCATACATTATCATCTATATGCAACTGAAAATAGTAGATAGAGATCAATAAACAATATATTTGTAAATGACATCATTTACAGATGTCAATATTACTATTAACATGTATTACCACTGCACCAGCATACTCTGCAGCACTTTACAATTGGGAACAAACATTATAATAAAGCAAGACTGGGTATTAAAAGACAGAAAAGGCCTCTTGTGTAGAGAGGAAGTAATTGGGTAGAATAGCCAAGTGAGATTCAGAAGATTATTATTATTATTATTATTAATTTTTATTTATAGGGCGCCACTAAGTGTCCATAGCGCCGTACAGGGACAAACAAAATTACAATACGAGGTGAGACAGCACAGTACAGTAAACAATAAGCACAGTAACTCGTTGAGCGACAAAGCACAGCTAGAGAGGGCGGGGGAGGGGAGAGGGAAAGGTCCGCATACGACGGAGCCCAAGAGGGAGGGCAGGGATAACAGGGAGACCCCCAGAGGGGAGAGGAGGGAGCGAGAGGGGACGGCAGGAAGAGGGTCCTCGAGGAGGAGGGCAAGGTAGCTGGAGAGCAGAGTTAAAAGTGGTGAAGACAGGAGGAGAGATGACCCCGCTAAAAGGAGCGTACAATCTAAAGATGGTTTGGTAATTTAATAGGCATGCTTAAAAAAGTGAGTTTTTTTCAGTTTTTAAGAAAGTCTTGTTGCATGAAAGAGGGAATTTCACATTGCTGGTGCAGCTCGAGAAAAGTCCTGTAATCGGGAAGAGTAGCAGGTAATGAGTGTGGATGAGAGGCACAGATCTTGGGCAGAGATGAAGGGTCCAGTTTGGACAAAAGCAAGACATGTAAGTAGAGTTTGTTAATAGTTTTGTATGTTAGAAGAAGTATTTTATATCGGATCCGGTAAAATACACATGTAAATGTTTATTGGATGTAGATACAGGATTTGGATACAGATTGGATGTAAGGAACAAAGAACAGTTTTAGGTCAGAGAAGATACCTAGGCAGCTAGTTTATGGAGTAGAGCAGTGTTGGCTAACCTGTGACACTCCAGGTGTTGTGAAACTACAAGTCCCAGCATGCTTTGCCAATATATAGCAGCTTATTGCTGGAAGGTTATGCTGGGACTTGAAGTTTCACAACACCTGGAGTGTCACAGGTTAGCCAACACTGGGGTAGGGTTTATTATCGTGTTGTCAACAGAAATAGAGATGTCAAGTATGTACCTACTGTTGACTGATGGGAAGATTTTTAGCCATACTTGCCAACTCTCCCGGAATGTCTGGGAGACTCCCGAAATTCGGGTCGGTCTCACGGACTCCCGGGAGAGCTGGCAAATCTCCCGCATCCCGCTACTGGCACCCCAAAATTACGCGATTTGCAGTGAATCGCGTCACTTTGGCCCCGCCCCCGAGACAAACCGGCATTTCCATTGCGAGGGTGTGGCCAAAATGACACGTTTGGCCACGCCCCCCTCCAGTCACGCCCCTCTCCCGGAAAGAGCTATGAGAAAGTAGGCAAGTATGTTTTTAGCTCACTTTGTGAAAGCTTAAAATAAGATAGAAAGAGGACATCCAAGGTAAAATGACAGAAAAACATTCAGTAACACGGATCAAAGAGTAAAAAGCCTACTTCCACACTACTATTGCTTTAGAGTAGTTAATTAAAACTTTTCAATTTTCCTCAAAATACACTGCTGCCACAAACCTCATTAATGACTTAAATCTTCCCAGTGATATGTTACATTGTTAGAAATCCACATTAATGTATCAAGTGCACCTAGATTGAAAGTCTAGGTTGAGGTCCACTCACTGCCATCTCCTAGGATGTGTAAAATCAATACAATTTGTGGGGGGAAAAGGACTTGGTGACCCCCCTCCCACTATTCCAGGAAATGAGAAACTCTGTAATAACTGCACCCCTCCATTCCTGAGATCTTATTTATATACCCTGTCACACAAATTAAAATCTCAGTTTTGCATGTGGACATATTACAAATTTAAATATTGGGAAGTATGAGTGTGGTAATGGTGCAGAACAGCCAGACTGGCAGCTTTATAGCATTTATTGGTTAACATATTTTGATATTCATTGCTATTTTTACTGAAATGTATATCATTTGTTTGATAATCATTGTTGCCTTATTGGGTTTATAGAACAAAAAGAATGCAGTATGAAAAAAGTAGCAAAAGAAATTATATTAGAAAAAGAGAGGTTCTGTATCTATCTAGATGGATATGAAATATCTTAATGGTCTATTGCCTAAGCTTTCTAACAATGTAAATGCATTAAGGGTGTTTCCAGTGTCCGGAAAGAAATGCTTCAGTGCTGGCTCACGAAAAGACCCAACTTCTTGCTCTCCAACTTGAGGTTATTGGTTAAGAAATATTCCCAGACCTGTTCCTGTTCCTGTTCCATTACTTAGGAAACTTAGATTCTGCATGAGATTGCAGCTATTGCTAGTATGACCCCTTGAAAGTGCTAATTTTTTACTTTCAGGTTTAGCCTTCTTCTGTAAAATTACCCACCTTGTGTGTCTGGAGCCATGTTATGACAATGAATATGTCTTACAATTGTTACGAGCCGCGGCAGTGCCCAGCCGCCGCGACTCACTCACCCGCGTCCCGGCCGTCGCCATGGCGACCGGGACGTCATTTCCGGCCATAACCCGGCCGTTGCCGGGGCAACCAGCAGACGCTTCAGAGCTGCGTCCCGGCAATAGGAGGAAGCCGGGCGCAGCGATTCTACAGCCTGTGGGCTAATTAATAGGGGCAGATTATAGGAGGCAATTACAGGCATTAGCCTGCAACTGTGCAGGCCAGGGGCAAGCCCTGATTGGCTCTATTAGTGACTGCTCTATTAACCTGCAGGAGTGTGTTCAACCTGTGATTGGTTCAGCTGGGTATTTAAGGCAATGAGGTCTGCTGCCTCATTGCCGGTTATAGCTTCTGTGCTCCAGTCTGCTGACCTGCTTGTTCCAGTTCCTGTATCCTGTATCTACGTTTGACTTCCCGTGTATGACCCTTGGCTTCGTATTGGACTTCGCTTGTGTTTCCTGTGACCCTGATCCTTGGCTTGTTTACCCGTTCTGCTACTTTGCCTGTGACCTCTGACCTCAGCTTGTTCATCATTACTGTTACCTGCTGCCGGCCTTTGACCTCTGCGTGGACCTGACTCTTCTTGCCTGGGTTCTCCCCAGCCGGTACACACTTCACGACCCTCTGTCAGTCTGCAGCCCAGTCTGTCCCCACCATCAGGGGCTCCAGTGAACACCTGACTGGCAGAGTAGACTCCGGGTTGTGTTGTGCCGGCTGGAGGGGTTCCTAACAACAATATTCTAATAAAAACATATAAACAAGTCATATTTATTTTTTGTTACAGCCTTATATTTTAAGTTTTTGCTTACTGTTTTTTGTAATTTCTGTGAGAGAAGTAAACCTGTATGCAGGTATAAAATTAGTATTAATGAGAGTATGAACATCCCATGTACTGGCAGGTACATGTGCACTGTTCTTCTGGAAAACTTTGTGTGACATCATCAAACAGATGGCGCAGGGTTTTGTTAACCAGTGCCTGCCCACTTGACATAATTTGCCAAATCACTAAGCCCTGCACTCTCTTCTATGTGAGCATGGAGCATCTGGAAACAGACAGTGTTTTTGCTACACTTTGGTAGACATGATCACAGCACTTAGCTAAAGTAACCCATTGTATGTAAATATGACTATATCACAGTAAAATAAAACAAAATATAAAAATAAAGCATTTTGTAATGATTTGAATCTTATCGCCATCCTGAGAAGAGATATTGCAGCAGTACAGTAGTATAATATTCGTTCAACTGGTCAAAACAAAAGCATTGGGAAGTATTCATTGACAAAACTTACTGCCAACAATAGCATTTTTATCACCAGCAGTAACCCTTTGATGTATAGAAGGAAACAAATAAAAGGCTTTTCACCCTTTCAGAAAATAGCCCCTTTGTTACAATGTCACATTATAAATCTGACATGTATATTTTTTTCAATATGCCCTATGTGTTCATAATACTCTAGTAATTATAGTATGATAGTATAGACTTCAGAGCTGAGTGTTTGCAGCAGGGACATATGTATCATAATCATATCAGATTATCTCATCCAATGTAGTCATAGTATCCAAACTTTAGCAGCAATAACACTCTTGGCAAGAAATGGATATACATACATAAATCTCTACACACCCTTGTGTTTTCCACTGAAATATGTGATAAATTGCCCATTAGATTCGCAGACTCACCCAGAAAAACATCTCAACTTAATGCTTGCAAAAGTGATCCAATCAGTGAGCGCGCAAATTAAATTGTTAAAATCTTATATACTGTTCAATCAAAGTTGTGAATTGTGCCATAGAAATTAATCTGTTGCAGTTTTCATGTCCTTAAATCCAATATTAATACATTCAGAATAAATGAAAGCATAAGCAATGTTCAAATATGTGAATAAACCCTAAGGGGCCTATTTATGATCCCTAAACCATGCAGAAATTACTTTTTCATGATTTAGGCCTTTTAAGTAAAATTGTAATTTAAGAAAAGCCTAACATGGCGATATCTCCAGCATTAGGCAAAATACTGCATTAAACTGCAGTCCCCATGATGCTCAATGTGTGAAACTGCTTTTCAGAGCTTGACCAAAGCCATTCAATCCTATGGAGAGAGCATCGCAGGCAGGGTCGCCAAGAGGGTACTAATTTCCCAGGCCCGGACATGCCAGGGGGCCCGACCCGAGCCCTTACTGCAGGGTACTTAAAAAAAAATACAATACTCAAATGATCGCAGCGCCACTTCCCTCTTATCTCCTCCGTGCTCTGTTTGCACTGAGTATCGGGCATGATATTATCAAGTCACGCCCGACATTCATCGAGGAGTGGTGCAGACAGGATCCAGCAAGAAGACAGAAGAGAAGAAAAGAAAAGAGATGAAAAGAGCAAATACAAAGGTAAGTAAAGGAATAGAGGCACACTGTGACGTAGAAGGGGGGGAGAAAGGCACAGTGTGATGAAGAAGGGGGGGAGAGAAAGGCACAGTGTGATGAAGAAGGGGGAGAGAGAAAGGCAAAGTGTGATGAAGAAGGGGGGAGAGAAAGGCACAGTGTGATGGAAAAGGGGGGGAAGGCACAGTGTGATGAAGAAGGGGGTGAGAGAAAGGCACAGTGTGATGAAGAAGGGGGGGAAGGCACAGTTTGATGAAGAAGGGGGGGGAGTCACAGTTTGATGAAGAAGGGGGGAGAGAAAGGCACAGTGCGATGAAGGGGGGAAGCAGCATGGCACAGAGTGATGAAGGAGAGGGGGGGAGAAGCATAGCACAGTGATCAAGGAGGGGAGCAGTATGGCACAGAGTGATGAAGGGGGAGCAGCATGGCACAGTGTGATGAAGGGAGGGCCAGGTGAAGGGGGGAAAAGCAGCATGGAGGGCGCAGTGTGATCATAAGGGGGCACAGTCTGGTTGTGATGAAGGGGCACAGTGTGATCATAAGGAGGCACAGCAAGGTGATGATGAAGGGGCACAGTAATGTGTGTGTGTGTGATGGCACCGGGGGCTTGTGGCAATGTAGTGTGTGTGAGGTAGGTGGTGGCTAATTAATGGGTGCTATTTTGTTTGTGGGGTGATGGTGGGGCAATTTAATAGTGGGGACAATTAATTTAAGATGGAGTGGTTTAGGGGCTATTGAATGTGGCGGTGAGTTTGGGGAGAATGAGGTCTCTTTATTAAATGTGACTATGAATTATTTAATTCTGTGATGGTTGCAGGAAATAGGCATATTTATAAAATGTAAATACTATTAATTTATTGCTGGGACTGTTTGGATGGAGGGATATAGGTTTATTTATTAAATGGGAATACTATCATTTTAATGTTGGGTCTGGAGGGAAGCCTAATTATTAATCGTAGGTGCTTTTGATTTAATGCCTGGGCTGGTTGGAATTTTCTAAATGTACCCATTTTTTTTTCCAAATAGGGCCCCCAACATTCTAGGATCCAGACAAGCCGCAAGTAAAGAAACCTGCAGCCACAGGTGGTAAAAGTGGCAAGAACAGGTAGGAGAGAGCAGGACAGTCTGTGAAATGTTCTGATTCTAGTGGGACAATCCCAATTTTTGGTGACTGTTCTGCCCAATGTAAGGGGCAGGCCAAGTCTGTGAAATCTTTATGTACACATTGCATTCTTTATATACTACACTATGGCGCTAGATGTCCTTCGTGGGCTTACCACACCCCCTCTGGTGGTTTGGTTACGCCTCTCTACTGGCTGGCCACACCCCCTCTGGTGGGCCTCTACCATTGTATTCCTCCCTGTGAATGTGAATTGGGGGCACTTATGTGAGACATAATGTGATTGTTGTCACTTATGGTGGCATAAAATGAATTGGGGGCATTACTGTGGCATAACATGAACTGGGGTCACTTATGTGTGGCATAAATGAATTGGTGGCATTAATGTGGTATAATTATCATCATCATCATTTATTTATTTAGCGCCACTAATTCCGCAGTGCTGTACAGAGAACTCACTCACATCAGTCCCTGCCCCATTGGAGCTTACAGTCTAAATTCCCTAACACAGACAGACAGACAGACTTGGGTCAATTTGATAGCAGACAATTAACCTACCAGTATGGTGTACACAGCAATGCAGGGTTTTTTCTGTAGGATGGTGGCCTAGAGGTTTTCACCTGCTAGACAAGAACCAATGAAGCCACGCCCCCAAGTGTATGGCCACTCCCAGTTTTGCACCGCCACGCAGCAGCGGAGCAAATTTTTTTGCCATGCTTAAACTATAAGGAGGGCCCCATGAAGTTGCTGTATCGGGCCCTGAATTCCACTTGACAGCCCTGATTGCAGGAGAGGGATCTTTGGATCCCTCTCCAGAAACATTGCTGCTCTCCCCTGCACTGTTTTTACGCAAATGGCATCTGTGCAAGTGCGACCCTAGGTCACGAACGCGCAGTAAAGACTCTGGGTCACGACCCAGAGTCTTAATTAGAAAAAAGTAATCACTGGTACAGCCACCTATCAGATGCGCTGTCCCGATATGACTTCTATAGTAATTTGCCCAGAAGGGTCATCTGTCATCATGAAACTTAATGGGGTAAAGTAACAGTAATTATTAAATGGGCCCTATAAACAGGAAAAAAATGTAGACTTTTGAGTTATTTAAAGGTGAAGACAGGTGAAGCTGTAGTGCCAAAGCCATAACTTCCTGTTTTGTGATACAGCAAGAGCTGTTTTTGCACTGTGGATCATGTTGTTTTGGAGATGTGCAAACATTAGTATAGCAAGATGGTAACAACGGTATCAGGAAAGGAGCATAGAACAGTGAAGAGACCTGACCAAACATGGAGAGATCATGTATTCTGTATGAAAAGGGGAAATATCTGCGCAAATGCCCAGTGTAGATAGGTGATGGCTGCCAGATACGGGGACAATGTAAAAAGGGGAGAGAGCCCTCCCCCTGGGTAAATTTCAAAAGACCACAAGACTACCCCAAGTTTTACTTGTGGTCTTTTGAGATGTATTCTGTATGGAATGTGAAATATGTTCAATAATTCACTCTGTATATCTCTACACTGTTTGCCTGTTTTCTACCGAATCCAATATAAAATACTCTTACTAACCTACAAGGCCATCAACAAAGCTGCACCAACATACATCTTGTCACAAAATATCTCCCAACTCGGCAACTCCGCTCTGCACAAGATCTGCGTCTCTCATCCACACTCATTACATCCTCCCATTCCCGGTTACAGAACTTTTTCCGGGCTGCACCCACTCTATGGAATTCTCTCCCTCCCACAATAAGACTCTTCTCTAATCTACAAGCTTTCAAGCGTTCTCTGAAAACCTACCTCTTTAGACAAGCTTATAATATTCCTCAACCACCCTCTTAACCTCACTACATTACCCTATTACCACCTGTTATACAACTACCCCTTGACCAACATTCTTGTGTAAACAGGATCATTTAGCTTATGAGTCTATTTTACCTTTGCAGTCTGGCTGGGCCGACTGCAAATGTAGACTTAGGGCTAGATTTACTAAGCTGCAGGTTTGAAAAAGTGGGGATGTTGCCTATAGCAACCAATCAGATTCTAGCTTTCTTTTATTTAGTGCTTTCTACAAAATGACAGCTAGAATCTGATTGGTTGCTATAGGCAACATCCCCACTTTTTCAAACCCGCAGCTTAGTAAATCTAGCCCTTAACCTCATGTGTCAAACTCCCATTGTCTAATAGATTGTAAGCTTGCGAGCAGGGCCTTCTCACCTCTTTGTCTGTTTTACCCAGTTTATTAGTTTACTATGTTTGTCCCCAATTGTAAAGCGCTACGGAATATGTTAGCGCTATATAAATAAATAAATGATGATGATGATGATGATGAATAATGCACCACTTTATATGCATAAATGTAAGACATACATTTCATTTTGCAGAACAGGATAGTATTAAAAACTTCAAGGGTTGTTGATTATGCTTATTTGAATATGTTCATACTTTAGCAGGGGACAGCAAACAGATCTTTACACAACATCAGAGATGGAGATAATCTGTATTCCATTTCTTGCAGAAAAAATTATGTGACAAAACCAAAAAAATAAAAATGTAAAAGTATTGGATCCATTTAACAAAATATGGCGATATTGGGCTCAATTTGTATTGTCTTAATTTATCATGAAAATCTTGCTGAGACAACTGAGTGATACTCAATTGCCTCGATACTACTGTCCCAGTTACTGTCCCAGAGTGGCAAAAGTGAACTTTTGCCAGGCCAGTCTCAGGGGATATGTGCATACGTGATCTGGCTATACGACTTGAGGAATGTGCAGTGGAACTGAAAGCTCTGACTTCAAAAGAAATTACAAACAAATAAATAAAAATATTTTAAAAATAAAAATATTTTAAAATATTAAACAATTGAAAAAATATGGTGCTACCACTATCTTTGTAAATAGTCTCAACACACTTTGGGGAAACTTTCACCCGTCGAATCTTGGCGCTGGTGGTGGCTACCCATCATGATACCTCAATTACATATTCCTTTCTATAGGCATAGTGTGGTAGATCTACCATAGTTACCCAAACTCATGGAATTTTTTTATGAGTTGTTTTGCAGGTTTGTAATAAATTGTATGCTGGAAACAAAGCAGGTGACGGTTAAGTAAAGGTCTGTTATTAATCATCCACCAATATCTGCTTTATTCTCCATCAACAATCTTCCTTATAACGCCTGGTTGGTTCTTGTATCTGGAGCAGACATCTATCCAGCAGATTAATTGCAAGATCCACGTAGACTGATAGAGCTTCTTCATTTTGCACCAATCTGGATTGGGTAGTAGAAGGAGAAGCTTTGCTTAGAAGCATGAGTGATCAAAGCTCTGATTCACCAGACAGCTTAGCAATAGGACTGAATAGCTGTTAACATTATTCTTTTAACATTGTAAAGTTATAGGGGCCTATTTTATGAATGGTCGCATATGACCCCTGTTAAATATCATCCCTTATTGCCATTTATTAAAAAAATCATCCTGGGACAGTGCATCCGATAGGGTGCTGTCCCAGCGATGACTCTTCTTACCAAACAATTCCGGGTTCTGTCCCAGAGCCTTTACTGTGTGATCTTAGGTCAGGCATGCGCAGAGCCATTTTGCGATAGTTACTGGAGGGGATAGCGGGAAGGCTGCAGAGAGGATCCGAAGATCCCTCTCCTGCGATGCTCTCCACATTGGGTAGAAAGGCTAACGCCATCTTCAGATGGAGTTAGTCATTGGGGTCAAGCTTATTAAATTGGCTCACACCGCAGTCCCCATCGAAAATTATGGGAACTGTGAGAGATATCTATGACATCTCCTACATTAGGCATTTTGTAAGATAGAGTTGATACTTAAAAAATGCAGTTTCCCCATGGTATATGGCTTAATAAATATGCCTCATAGTCATTAAATAAAACTTGCATAACGTGCTGGCTTTAAGTTGTGTAATTTTGTAATTTGACTTATTAGTATGGCAATTTAATGCTACAAATATAAAAATTAAATAATTTGAGTTTATTTGTGTGTTTTTATTTAAATTAGTAGCAAATCCCAATACATTAAGGACAGCCAATCACAATATACCAAGGAAAGAGGGTGTGAAGAGATCTGTATCAAGGAGCGATATTACAAGGGTGCAGGAATCTGTAGATGAAGGAAAGCAATGGCAGAGCTGGAAGATATAGTACAATCTTTTTAGAATAGATTTTTAATGTATTGGCTGAGATGATAAAAGCTTAGACACAATAAATCAGTGTGGCTATGCCCTTTAAAGATAACATTTTAACCTACTTCTGAATAAAGGTTGAAAGAACAATGACATATTTCCCTGGTTAGAATATGTTAACTGCTAATTACCTGTCCGTTTATGCTTTTATTTCAACAATATTCCACATATCTAATGAATGTGATCCAAGGGGTATACAGTTGCATCAAAACAGCATTCTATACCACTGGAATCAAATAAAAGACATGGGGCTAAATACGATGATTGGGGAAGAGTCACACCCACTATTTAAGCACTGAGCTTTACAAGGTTCTACCCTTTCCGTTGCCAAATCTAACCATCTGCACCATATAAAAACCACATCAATAAGATTTCTATGACGTTGGCTCATAGTGATCACATAAAGTCCTTAAAATTATTTTGGACTATGTTAAAATATGATTAGATTATGTGCTGAGAGTGACGCAGTTTGTTATTAAAAGAGATTTGTGAAGTGATGGCAGCTAATTCAATAGTGATGTATTTGTCACATACGTAGATTTGCAATTCCAAATTTGTTTTCAGTAAAAATATCACTGTGTCATCATTTGTTGGCTCTCTCTACAGGTGTCTGCAAATAAATGTCATAGGCCACGGGAATTCACCTATGTACAATATGCATGAAAGATGGCATCATGTTACACTGCCGTATAAATTATGCCAGTACATACACCCTATGAGTCCTCAGCACAGTTGGTCTTTTTTTTTCACACTCACCAAATTAGACTTTTGTGAATATTTGGCAGTGTTGCAAGATTATAGGCCAACGCCTAATGTCTAGGACTTTGCAAATATTTAGCATAATGACCCGAGACATGCCTTCAATAGAACAAGTTTACATGCTTTATATGGTTTCAACACTAGTGTAGAGGGTTACATTCCTTGTACCTTTCATATGACAAATAGCACATACACACCAAGTAAATAGATGTAGCATGAAAAAAAAAGAAAAAAGAATGTGAGCATACACATGGGATATCCACACTACTTCATTCTGCATACAAATACAAACACAAGATATTGTTTTGTGGGACAAGATAATCCAATGAGTTTCAATGGGTGCGGATTGGATGAATGGAGGCTGCAGAGATTCTTATGTAACAAAATTATGCCACATTTGTACACATGATTTAAAACTCAGCCACTACTTTCAGTGTGACATTTTATGTTTAGACAGGGCAGCCCTTCTTGTGAAAATTATATATATATATATATATATATATATATATATATATATATATATATATTACATTATTTTAAAATTAGTCATTGTTGAAAGATGTTTTCTTATTCAAATGAAGCATTTTTCATTGAATATTCCCTGCCCCGAGATTGCTTTGCATAGGAGAGGCTATCCATGTATTCAGCAGGATTAACCTCTTCATCACCAGCAGGGTGGAGTGGAGTGCTGGATGTGACACCTTACATAACATACACATATATGCATCTCCAAATTCTAAGAAAAAGCCAATTTATTTTTGGACTAACTGTAGTTGAGATAAAGTAGCTATGGATAGAATCATGGATAAATGCGAAAAGTGTTTTGTTTTGTTATTTTAACCTGTGTAATGCACATAAAATAAAAAAAAGATTTCACCATGTCTGTCTGGTCACATATAAAATACCCCTAGTCATAACGGAGTTAAGGCATACTTGCCAACTCTCCCGGAATGTCCGGGAGACTCCCTAATTCGGGGTGGGTCTCCCGGACTCCCGGGAGTGTATGGCATACTTGCCAACTCTCCCGGAATGTCCGGGAGACTCCCGCATTTCGTGTGAGTCCCACGGACTCCCGGGAGAGTGTGGCAATCTCTCACATCTGCCCACTTCCTAGTGAAGTGGGCAGAATTAGGTCCAAAACGCCGCGATTCACAGGGAATAGCGGCGTTTGGCCCTGCCCCCTGCTGTAAAATGACGCATGTGCATCATTACGTCACGGGGGCGGGTACAAAAGGACGCAAATTTTGGAGCCCCGCCCCCATCACGCCCACCTGATGGGCGTGATGGGGGCGGGGCAATAAGTAAGAAGCCCAGGAAAACAGCAAATGCCTGGTAATTTCGTGTTCAGGGAAATGTCAAACAACTCCTTAATAAATCTTTCCATGCACTACCGCACACTGTATAAACAGTTACTATTGTAAGCAATGAAAAAAGCCCTATAGTAATTGTAAACAAGAAGTAAGCATAAGCGCTTGGGGAACTTTTATTTTTATTGATATGAAACAACTCTGGTAAGCAGCATCTACATGCATTGCTATGTTATTGTTTTAAAAATGTGTACTAGCCTTTCTATTCTCTTTTGTTATTCTTTAACCAAATTCAGCAAGGTGGGAAATGATGTACGTATTACTGCATTTCACGCTAGGATGCAACATCTTGCAAGAAAAAATGCTTTATATTTTAGTAATATGAGATTTTTTCACTAACATGCTCATTATGTATTCATATTATGTATTTATCTTGTCTTATTAAGGCAGGCTTCTAAAAATGAATCTGTGTGGAGTTTGTATGTTCTCTCCGTGTTTGCGTGGGTTTCCTCCGCGTGCTCCGGTTTCCTCCCACACTCCAAAAACATACTAGTAGGTTAATTGGCTGCTATCAAAATTGAACCTAGTCTCTCTCTCTCTCTCTCTCTCTCTCTGTCTGTATGTCTATCTGTGTGTGTATATTAGGGAATTTAGACTGTAAGCTCCAATGGGGCAGGGACTGATGTAAATGAGTTCTCTGTATAGCGCTGCGGAATCAGTGGCGCTATATAAATAAATGGTGATGATGATGATGATGATGAATCCACTCAATCCCTCCTGCACTAGTCAAGTATTGTAATTATGGGAATAAAATTGGACACTGCTTATTTTTGTGGAAAAGTTGCACAAGATCATCGATTTATTACATACTTGCCAACTATCCCGGAATGTCCGGGAGACTCCCGAAATCCGGGTAGGTCTCCCGGACTACCGGGAGAGTAGGCAAGTATCCTGCATACTGCAATTTACTTGCCATAATGACGCGATTCACGGTGAATTGCGTTATTTTGGCCCCACCCCCACGACAAAACCGTCATTTTTATGCGGGGGCAGGGCCAAAATGACACAATTTACCACACCTCACCAGCTCCCGCCCTCAAACCACGCCCCCTGCCCGGGATCTCCCAGAATTCACTATTCAAAGGTTGGCAAGTATGATTTATTATCAATACATGGAAAAAACCCTTCACAAATACAGTTTTGCAGTAGAAGTCTGATACCTGTCAATAAACATGTGAAGAAGTCACAAGTGTAGTGGCCTCGCTGCAGTGCAGCACAGTGCTGTATGTTCAAATTCATCTCCACCTGACTCTTATTGTGCAGTACTTTACAGGGCACAAATCTCCAGGGGCAAAATGCAGGGAAATTAATATTTTAGTTTAATTTGATTAAACTTGAGGACAAGTTGGTGTCAGTTTTCTTTTTTACCCCATGCATCAAAATTTTGGTTCTCCATACACTGATGACATCATATGAAAATGACTCCTTGTAGAATGTCAACTTTCCCAGGCTCATTAAAACCAGGTTTAGAATACACTTCCTGGTAATTAATGAAAGCCTGAATCATAAACACATAGACGGATAAACGCTTGACTAAAATAGTTTTATGTTGGCAAGTAGAATTTAAAAACTAAATGCAGGGTATTCCTGTAACCACAGGTATTGAAAAGCAGGTACATTCCTGTGTGTTTGTGAATATGCCCTTCCCTAGTCCTCAGACTGGCTAAGAATAGACTCAATTTTTTTGAATTTCAAACTGCTAAGCTAAAAAAACAAAAAATAGTTTTAAAGGGGAATTATCATGAAATTTTAATCACAATCACAAACATCCCTGAGCAAAGAGGGATGCACATTATTGGATGTGGGTATCACGTGATCGACTCACATCCAGCACAGGACACCCTCTTCGACCAGGAATGGTGGCTGTTTCTGTCTCTCCCGGCTGAAAGGGCATAAAGCTCCATTCCCACCTGGAGCTAACTAGATTTCCTCCTCCCCGGAGTTATGGGGGCTGCTCTATGCTGCTGTTTTTCCCAGGCCAAGCAGAGCGCTGTATGGTCCTGCAGATGGAAGGTGTGCGTGGGAGGACCAATAAGAAGTTGCAATCAAAGACATTCCGGCTTCTGATTGGTCCACCAGTTCAAATCAGACTTCTGTATCCCATACTTGCCAACTTTTCCTCGTTGGCTTCAGTGAGATCCCGGGGGAGGTGGGCGTGCGAGGGTGGGGCTTTACGAATCACATCATTTGACCCCACCCCTAAACAATTGTCGCGATTTTGGCCAATTACGGCAGGGGCGGGGCTAAGATGACTTGTCTATTGCGGGGGCGAGGTTGCCCTGCTCTACCGGGAGGTCTCCAAGAAATGCGGGAGTCTCCCGGACATTCCAGGAGAGTAGGCAACTATGTGTTAAAGAAAAGCAGCTAATGAATCTCTAGATACTGAAGTGACTTTACCATTTCTGGCTCCATTATTGAAGTCATGTTGTCTTACCTGTCAGTCTATGGGGTGTATTCAATTGTTCCTCCGGCCGCCGGAAAAACGAGCGCTCTAAAACTATTACCGTTTATACGGTAATTACTCGCTGAATTTCAGGTAGCTGCGAGATGAAATTCAGCGAGTAAACTACCGTATTAACGTTTTTTGCGCACAATATTACCGTAAAAACGGTAATAGTTTTAGAGCGCTCGTTTTTCCGGCGGCCGGAGTAACAATTGAATACGCCCCTATGATTAAATCTTGGTCTTATAAAAATGGCCACCTCCATAGGCATCAATACATGGACATAGGATACAATTTCTGAACTGTGTCATCATGCCACAGATAGCGAAGCCAACCACGTCTTGTACTGGCTCAGCATCAGGGAGAATGCCAGACTCTTCAGGGAGTGAGGGAGATCACCCCTATTTCATGGAGTCTCCCTGACATTCAGGGAGAGTTGGCAAGTATGTTGTATCCTTTTTAAAATTGGTGAACAAAAAAGTTCACCACTTTAGACTTTAATACAGCTTTAAATAATGCAAACAGCCACCATACTCCAACTCCTTTAAAACAAAAAGGAACTTTGGTAATCGGCTTTATTCGCTCTCACCTCAAAGCAGCAGTAGCAATGGCAATATTATTTCCCCAAAATAAAATTACTATTATATATGTCTCTTCAATATTGTTTGCATAAAATATTCATTACATTAGTTAGGGACTACCAGTAAATGTAGGAAGCATATATAAACATATATAAACATAAATAGGTCAAATAACGTTCCTGACACATTGCATGCCATGGGTTACACATTATAAAATTTGTCATTATTGGTAAACTTTCAATATTTTCCATGATCTTCTCATCCAAACCTTGTAACTGGTTTATTTGCCTTATAAAGTTCTACTTGACTAAACACTAATTCTTATTATCTGACTGGTTTTGAAACTTCTATGTTAAAATTGGTTTTCTATAGATTAAGCTTTTATGAGCTTGCAGCTTCTTATTGGTCTCCCCACTTACACCCATCGAAGCAGCCATTTTAGAATGGTAAAACAATAAACATTTTTTCAAAGAGTAGGCAAGTATGGGCAACTGCGAGGGGCATGAGAACGTGATTTGCCTCATCACGATCCTCCCCCATTGCAAAATAACAAAATCAAATCATTGTGCTGCAGGGAGTGGAGCCTTGGTGACATGAATAATGTCATCAGGATCCGTCCGGCAAGGCTTGATATTGCAAATTTTGTTTTCAAGGCCTTTCCAGAAGCTGGATACGGGAGGGTGGCCTACTCTCCCTGGAGTCCGGGAAAAACAGTCACAAATTAGGGAGTCTCCCGGATGTTCCAGGAGAATAGGCAAGTATGCTTTTTTTTTGGTGCTATACTACAGAAACACAGGAGCCATGAGAAAACCTATTTCAGCTGGCAGTTCACAGGATCCAGGTAAGGAGAAACAACAAAACAGAAAAAATGTAATGTGTTACCTGGAACGCTGCCTTAAGTCATAGAAGAAGCATGCAAGCATTGTATTCATATTCTGTGAAAACAGCAACATACTTCCCACGCACTTGCAAATACTCTAATGCAATCCTTGTACAAGCAGAAAAGGAAAAGAAAAGAAAACAAAACACAATCTGTGTACACATTACAGAAAAAGGCAGTTGTCTGGTTTGTTTACATGTGCAAGAATGGGATCATCTATTTTTCTCTCTCTGTGTCTATATAAGAACACTTTCTCCCATGTATTCTCTGCATAAATATAATCTCAGTTTATTCTTCAATACCAAAGTTTAGAATGCTTTACTTTACTGCCTTATGTCTTGCATGGTAACTCCATTGCAAGTGTTTGATAAATAATTAAGAAAAAAAGTGAACTTTGCAACAATAAATATTAGAAAGACATTAGAGCACGCACCAGAGCTGGTCATAATAATGATCTACATAATAGATCTGTAATTAACTGTTTGACCCTTTAGTATCACTTTAAAATTGTAGTTAACATGATTTTACCAAAAGTGTTATGTTAACCATCTAACATTGTAATAAAAACAAATGGCATTAATATATGTAAAATATACTGTAAAAAATATATCCTTATAGTCGGTTAGTAGTGGTACCATTGCTTATATTTAGATAGTAGCGATGTCTCTACCTTAAAATATAACTTATATTTGTAATTGTAACAGTTAGTGAAATTAAAACACACTTGAATATAAGGATCACTTCATACAAGAAACTTGCCTTATTTTAAACTGAAACTTGTTTTTTCTAAAAAAAAAATAATGTCTTTCTGTGTACATCTGATGCCACCTCATTCTATATAAAAGGTCATGAAACTGTGACTTATATCCTTATATTTTACAGTATTTCCATTATTAATCAAAAGCATAAAATACAGTCTTATAGGCAAACATGTGCTTGTACCTGAAGAAAAAAAATAGGTGTGCATACATGAAAACATACATCTAAAATCATAGCTATTGCCAATGATAAGAAACAGCACCAATGCCACCTAACCTGTGGTTATATTACATTTCCTGTACCCACTTTGGATTGTATAGCTGTCAGTATAATAATATTTCCTTTAACATATGCTTACTCCTAAACATACACGTGTGCCTACATATAAACATATGTCACCTAATGTGTGGTAATATTACATTTACTATTTCCCAGAACCATATCTTAGTTTACGTCACACAGCTGTTTGTAACTCAGTCCTCACTGCCATTAGTATTCCTTCTTACCAAATACAAGAGCCAGCAGCAGGTGCTCGGTGAGATCCAGCGTGTCCATCAGTGTGTGCCTGCCCAGCACACATGGGGAAGTCAAAGCCAGGCAGGCAGAAGGGTCCTGCCCAAACAGATCTTCAGATTCAGGAGGCTTCTCTGTGCACCAAGGCTAAAGCTCCAGTGAAACACACAGACTGCACAGGACCAACTACAGGAGGTGACTGACTCGACTCAAAGCTCCTCTAATTGCCTGGGACATGCCCCTCCTCTGTCACTTCAAATAGCTCAGCCCAACACTGCCCAAAACAGTCACACCACCCTGCCATGTTATGTACAGTGTCCCTACTTCACTGTCATAATACTAACAACAACATGTGTCTTACACACAGATGCAAAACTACTCTCATTTACACTTCAGATATTGGTGTTCAGCATTTATCTGTGAAGTCATTTTTTCTGTGTCATTTTTTTAATTATTCAAAATGCTAACTATTATTAGTTTATTTCAATGTTTTGTTATCTAATACAGTAAATCTCAGAACTTGGTGTATATTATAAGTACCCACTACTGTATATTATAAGGATCGTTCTGTGATCATGGAGTTTATTTAACAAGTAGCAATAAAAAAATCTAGGTTTTCACAGCAAAATAATATGTAACATAACTACAATTTGTCATGCTCAGCACCCCATCAATACTGGCAAGAGGTGGTAAAAAGACTTAGGAGCACATTCAATTAGCTGCTGCTGCACATTATTACCGTTGCTACAGTTATTTTTCCCGATTTTTGCTCGCAGTTTTATGAGCCTTTAGAAAAAAATCAGCAGCGTTTTTCTGTCAAACCCTGAGGCCATAATTGACTCTGCCTCATACTGTTTTGCCAGCCACTGCAGGTCCTTCTACGCAGGAGTGAACTGGCATTGCCAGTTTGCGCATTCACACTGATAATGGGAGCCAAAGTAATAATAATAATAATAATAATAATTAAAATGCTAAAATATATTTAAAAAATATTAAAAACATTTTTTTAAATTAAGCCAGACTGAGAAAAAGGTTTATTTAAATAAAGCATATTCTCTTTGTAAAGGCTCTGTAACCACCATCCTGACATGGCAGTAACCTTAAGAGGATAAGAGTGGCTAGCGGTAGACTGGCCCATTAGGCTACCGGGGAAATCCATGATGGGCCTCGATCCCTGATGGCCCCGCCCTCTACTGCAAAGCGTGACAAACTTAATCTACCCACAAATAATTCACTCAGAACCGAGACACCCAGCTCTGCACCTTTAAGCATTGCGGTCGTCAATGACATAGCAACGCTGCATGTGTTGAAGAGCTGACGCTGGGAGTAGGAGCTACTGACCGGAGGAGTTGAAGAAACATGGATCCAGGAGTCAGATGGCAGGTTAGCCATTTTCTATGGTGTCTGTCATAGAAACCATGGGAGAAGGGGTACTATCACTACACGACACACCACTACACACTATTATTAAGGGTGGGGGGGGGGTACTAATGCTACACACTATACTTTATTATTGGGGAGGAGTACTAACACTACACTATACACTATTATTGGGGGGTGCTAACACTACACATTAGTATTAGAGGGGGTGTTGCTAATGCTATAGACTATTATTAGAGTGGGGGAGTACTAACGCTACATTATATACTATTTTTAGGGTAGAAGAGTATTAACACTACATTACACACTATTTTTAGGTTGGGGGAGTACTAACCCTACACTAAACACTATTATTGGGAGAGGGGAGTACTAACACTACACACTATTGTAAGGGTGAGGGAGTACAAACACTACACTAACAAATATAGAGTAAAAGGGCGCAAAACAAACTACAGTGTAAGGCAGATGTACAGCCTATACAAAGAGTGTAATTAATGTCAATGAATTGCTAAAAACAAGCACTTAAAAATATATGTGCCCAACAGCGGTGAAGAGAGGCAAAAGGTAAGGTTTTTTTGGGGGGTTTTTTTTTAAACAGGATTTTGTATTTTGGTCCTGCCTAGAGCCCCCTTTCCTACTGGGCCCCCGGGCACCTGCCCATCGTGCCCAGTCGGAAAGACGGCCCTGGCGATAACCTCCAGCATTTTTCAATATTATTCCAAAGTATTACAAATGCCCCAACCAATCTACTTCTTAATGCTACCTGGCTGGCAAAATTGTCAGGACACTGTGATCTGCAGGGCGGTGGGTGGTATGTGCAATTACTGTGGCAGTAAATAGCAACTCACATAATTAATGGAAAAATGCATCCAATAGCAGCACTGAAAACGGCCAGCCATCGCTAGTTCTTCTAAACTAAAGCTCTCCAAGTACGTATTAGCACATATGTTTACGCCTAAAATATTTAATGGAAGCCGCTTGTATGAAAGTGGAATTATTCTTTTAGACATATTGGAAAGTAAAATTCTTGGCAAAACTCTTCAACAATTTCAGTGATTAATGGTGAAGCAATGAAATGCTGATTACAGTGTTAATTATAAACTTACACCCAGTGACTGAAAGGCAATCATGCTGAAAATGCCAGCCTGTAAAAACAAAGTTCACAAAATGTACATCTGCACCAAGGATCCAAGTGTAACACTTCCCTCAGCTAAAGGAGGGGCTATTCCATCTCTATCTATCCTCCTCCAGGTAACAGCTGCTGTCTTTTTATGGGTCATGCAGTCAGAAGGAGGTTAGTGTTGTAGTCATTTCCTGGTTCTCTGTATTGCTGGCAAGGTTCCCAGACTGCAAGCTGATAGTAACCTTCTGTGCAGTTATAATGAGCAGTTAGAGAAACCAACATGGGATATGCATATGGTTCCACAAGCAGATCTAAATCACACACTTTTACTTTCATTCAGTGGTGCTAACAGAGAGAAATAGACTGAAACATATATTTATTAGTGGGAACAAAGGGGTCTATGACCCAACATATTTCCTTCACATTAATTATCATTTGTTATCTCAAGGTGCCTGCTTATTGAAATACTTCACCTGGGACAGGAGCCTGCCCCGGGTAATAGTCTATCTTTACATACCGGTTCTTATGAACTTTGTTCACTTTGAAATACGGGGGAGGGGAGGAGAATGAAGTCTGCCAGGGAGGGATCCAAAGACCTCTCTTCATAGTATTTTCAGATGGTGTTAGCTGTCGTGGTCAAGCTCATAAATTTGGAGCTTGATAAATAGGGCATTTACGCAGTCCCTATAGATACCTATGGGACCTGCATCTGCGAAGATGTTACAATCCACTAATGTCATGTGCAAGCTAATTTTTAGGCATAAATCTGCAAATATATGTTTGTGAATTACTTCCAAGGAATAGTGGGACATGGTTCTCTTAGAAGCTGTTAGATCAATGGGTTTTGTGTATGTTAAACTACCCAGAGGGGGCTGGTAGATAAGGGTAGCACCTTATACCATTTATGGCAGGACGCAAATGTGAAAGCCTTTGAGGATATCTCTTGCAAGACAATGAAATCTAACACATGTTTGGGAAGCCCCAGAGATACCGACTGCAGAGAAAGGGTTGTATGGTAATGACAGATTCAAGCTGAATAGGGTCACAGGAAAATATCATATCATTTTCTCCAATATCATACCTACCAGAGGCATGTGTGGTATGCAGATGAAGGGAAACTTATGACCTGTTGTGTGGAGGTAAAATCATGTTTGTAAACCATACTGTTGAAAAGTTAGGACGGTGTAAAGAAAACTTGACTTAAAGGTATTTCAACAGCAGAGTCATAAAACCCTAATTTGCATTCTACCATCCTGTTGGTTCTGACCTCACAGGAAAGGGGGCTGGGGAGTCCTGTAGCTGGGTTTTAAAACTATAGTGGAAATGTAAGTCTTGGTTCACTCTGAGGGAGTCATTTGATTGAAGAGGTCCCATTTTTTCTGCTTCTCCCAGCACCAGAACCTTGATTCTAAGTGAGGTATCAATTCTGTGTTTCATCCTTTTTATTTTATAAGAAACAATTGCCCTATATTTGTATGTCTTTTATCATCTGTTTTATCTTAAGCATTGTGGATGTATTTTCCATATTAAATTACACTTAATAAGTTCTAGTCTCTGTGTTCTTACGAATTCACGCGACAGTTTGGTCCAGACGCTGCATAATTGAAACTGTGCAAACCTTGTGGTTTATGTGAACTCTGATTAAAGTAAATTGTGTTAGATTAATGCTAGGGAGAACCGAAGGCTTCCTAAATAAGAGTGTCAGCTCTTGTCCGAAAAAACCTTGGTTGTGACAAATTATCGCAAAGCTAGTGGGTGGCATAGATAGGGAAGGATTTAATCATTTTAGACAGCCCAGGTGGTTGTTTTTTTGGTTAACCCTGTGTCACATATGTATCACGCAGACTCAGGTGAGTGCTGTTCGTGACAACTAATAATAAATAAGCACACTGCTTTAATTCACAATTTAAAGGCTATGTTGCACAGGTTTAGTATTTCTTCAAATGGAAGATTTAAAACATCCCTATAGAAAAAAAATAATACTGCAGCTCAATGTTTCCCTGTTAAATCCTCACAATCCACTGTAATTTCTTGGTGAGATGTCAGTGTCAGGAAACACCAACATTGAGAATGTTACTACTATATGAACCTTTTTTTGTAGTTCTATATTTTGCAAATATAACTCTGAAGAACTTATGGCCTGGTCTAATGACCATATGCGGCCCTTTATTCTGGCTAGCTGGTGGGTACACGCAAAAAAAGACCAGTGCCCCCTTTCCCAAATACAGAGATGTTTACCACAGGTATTTAACATGGAGTGGACACTAGTGATCTAAACTGGTGAAGTCACTAAATTGGGTACCAGGCTTTCTTAGTTCAAGTAAGTCAAGGTCACTTATCCTCCTAGTCCAGTGGTTCCCAAACTGTGTGCCACGGCTCCCTGGGGTGCCGTGGTGATCTTACAGGGGTGCCGCGGCCAGGGCTGGTGGTAAGCAAGGCAGGGGACTACTTGGTTATTATTTTGGCTTACAGGTGCCTTGAAAAACTTATGGAGACCCTAAGGGTGCTTTGAACTGAAAAAGTTTGGGATCCACTGTCCTAGTCTAGCATTTCAATATACAGAGACTCTCCTTTTTGCAACCCCACTGCTTCTCTGCCTCTATACAGATTTTTATCCACACAGATCATATATATCCAAGGACTCTTACTTCCTTGGGAACCACCCTGCTGATGCGCATTACTTGTTGTAAAAGTGTCACTGTGTGGAAACAGGGTGCTAATGGACTGAGAACTTTTTATTCATCACCTGTTTTTCACAGTCTAAGTGCCGCGGTGCTGCATGCATGTGTCAGTGGAGAACCCGCCAGCTGCCGCATCTGACATCTGACAGCCTGCTGTCAGTTGCTGGCTGACCACAACTGACAGCTGTCAGATGCGGCGGCTGGTGGGGTCTCCACTTACACATGCGACTACTCTTTGTCAGCAGCACCGCGGCTGCTGTCAGCAGAGGGGGTCATGCAGGTGGCGGGGGGCACACGGAGAGAGGGGGGCACGGGGCATGTACCCCCCCTTAATCCGGCCATGACCCCAAGGCAGGAAGGGACTGGGGGAGGTGGAGGCATAGCCAGGCAGGACCCCAGATAACCAGGGAAAGGCAGTCAGTAGGGCTCTCATGCAGTAGGGCTCAGAGTAGCTACAGGAGTAGGAGACTGAGACTTCCTGCAGAGGCTCTGGGAATTGAGCAGTGCTGGCAGCTACAAGTATATAACAAGGTGCAACAAGTGAACGCTGGATGCTGCGCACAGCCCAGCAGGAAATTGGATCACCTTGTCGGAGACCGTATAAAACCTGCAGTAGTGGCTGCAGAAGAGACTGGGGCTCAAGTTTAAAAAGTGGGGGAGGAATGTGAGGAAACGGGGTGCTACTGGACTGAGAACTTTTTATTCATCACCTGTTTTTCACAGTTTAATGTATTTTTTAATCCTTGGCACAGTCTTAAGTATATACACCAGAGCATCGGTGTATTATGTGTAGTATTATTTCATGTTATTAGGTACATTTTGCTCTTGCTATTACCTGCAATATTGTATGTATTAGAAATAGAAATAAATAATAATGCCATATTGTGTGAAAATAACAGGACAACAGAAGTCATATTGCTTATGTTAGCTAAGGTAATTACCATTTGTCTCAAATGTCCATTGTCATGAGTAATATACTCATGACAATGAGTATATTACTCATTGTAATGACCACAGTAATATACTGGCTGAAATAGCTCTGGGAAATGTATTAATATGTATCAATATAAATGATATGGTATCAATATATATCACAGACTCAGATTGTATAATGTTGCAGTTAAAATGTGTCAAATGTCTTGATGTTTCACACACAAGCGTGAAGTGTCATTACTTGATGTTATATTGTAACTCTTTTAATGTATCCAGCCAAATAGCTAATTGAGTCAAGCCATTCCATTGTATAATCAAGGTAACAGAGACAGTATGTCTAACAGTTAAAGTATCCACTGATAGACCCCTGCTGAAAGGGGGAGGATTGAGACAGTTGACCCTACTCCCTGTGTATACAGCCAATAATAGAAGGGAAGCAGAATGCCAAGAGAGATGCTAGCTTGGAGAATCCTGGTTTACAAGACATTAGCGAAAAGGACTTTGGGCAGGCATTGTAGTGCCGCTGGAGTCTGTGTGAGCCAGTATCCCAAGCTGGGCGGCATAGTAACTATCTAGCTAAACGGTAGTGGTAATATTGCGGGAGAATAAGACTCTGAAAGAGACTGAGATTATTACTTTGGAGTTCTGACTGCAAGAGGCTGCTGGAGGATACAGGATACATGCTACCATTTACCCTGTATCTTGTGAACGTCTTGTGGTGTTGTGCTGTCGTAATAAAGCCTTATTTTGTATATACTCTGGTCTACCCAAGTGAATTGAATCCCACAGAGGGTAACTGCCTTCCTAACTAAGGGTGGTATCCTCACACTCACTAGGGTAGATCTTTCACATAGCACCAATAACAATTAGGAGCGCTGCCCCTGCAAATTACACTATGCTTTAATCATAAAGATGTTTCTCCTGCTCACTCTTTCCCCCTGGAGGCAGCAACCCCCCACCCTCAATTTGGGAGCGCTTTACAAGTGGGCTCTCATCTAGCAGGGCCTCCTTCCCTCATTCAGATCCTTCTGTTAGCTACACTGCCTTTGCAACAAACTCCTCTCGTTATGGGTGGGGACACTTCTCAGGGGCTTCCATATGGTGCTTAATGGCTTACAGTAACATGTTGTCACACACTCACCCCTCCTAGGAACCAATATAAAATGTGGCTCCTGGCTGACAGCATATCGGACTGGATAGTGTGCTCTCCCTCCTTTCTCTGCACGCGCTACAGTAGTAAATGTAAGTGGGGTCTGAGATACCTGTAAGGGACATCTAGTGAAATCTGATGGGCATGTAGAGAGGTCTGAGAGCCAAGTTAGCTATTTATAACTAGTTTTTTCCCCACTTCAACAATTCCCTTGACAGCGACTCTAAATATGGTAGCAGAGTGACTATTAATAGTCCTTTGAACCCTCCTTGACTGCACAAGGTAGCAAGGTAAGAGCTGTGCTTATTTGGTAACCATTGTGAACATTGTGGCCAACATTTTCACTACCCTTAGGAGGTGCTGGATTAATTCCCATCGGGAAAATTTTCTGTAGGAAGCTATAAATGGCAGTTGCGGGCCACACTAAATCCCATTCTAGGGTGTCATTGCCGGCTGAAATAAAGATTTGCGCATTTGGTTGCATTTTCTTTCAAATTATAACTGCTTCTGCCCGTCACCTTAGGTTTCTAACAGACAGCTGGAGTTACCCACTTTGGTTTTGCCACCACCTATTGAATAAGAGCAATAGGACCCCAATATACTGTCTCCCACTGACACACAATGAGCACACCTAGTTAATCACAGGTGAGCAAGGCAAACACCAGCAATCAAAGAGTTAACACTTAACCCTTTAAGGCTCTATGACACAAATGTACATGCAGAAACACACTAGACTTGGTATACAAATGTATTCACAAATCACACCTCATAATTTTAAGGGTTAGCAAGGTCAAGCAATCTTCTTCATAAAAGGCTGTGAATTTGTTTAGAGCAATAAGGACATCACAAATTAAATTTTAGATTTAATATACAAAAAGTACAATGCTTACAGGCTATATATAAAAAAAGACAATTAAGAAACAATTAACATGACATACATGAGCAAAACAGATTTAAAATAAAGGGATTAAATTTAGAATATAGTTTACAGGCAAATGGTATATTCTGCACCAAGGGAAATTGGCTTGGAAGAGGGACAGCTCATCAATGACAATTTCTTAAAACTGGTCTCAGCTTTTTAAAGACACCTTTACACCTTACCCCACCTCCAGGTATTGTGGTCTGTGACACTGTTTACAATCACCATTTTCATGTTGCCTGATTTACTACCCAATTCTACTATGTGACCTAACTTTCCTGTGGAGTGTCATGCAGACCCAAGTTTATTATTAATAGATCCACTACGAATTTACCAATTTATTGATACCAAACAGACCTAGATCCAGCATATTCATTGAGCTTGTACTCATTTCCTCAACTTCTCTGTGTGACAGAATGCTTTTTTGACATATGGGCAGCCATTCATCATGCTATTGAGGAATATGTGGTTTATCATTATTTTCATTGATTTTAAGTTGCATTTCGGAAAATGAATTATATTTGTCTATATAAGATACAGCAAGCCATCATCCTTGGGTAAGACCACAAGCTGTAAACGGCTCTTTAGAGTCTTTCCCAGTGTCAAACAACTCTACTATGTCAGGATGTAGCTCACCCCATGGGCCTTTGAAGCTGCTCAGCTTTCCCTGAAAGTGGTGCTGTTATCTTTTAACATAGAGGTGGGCAGAGCCACCAGGTAAACACACACCAGACCCTCTTCATATTTTACACCTTAGTAGCTCAATTTATCAATGGATTAATTTGATATACCATATTTACACTGCAGATATGATTAGGCCTTATTCCCCACAATTATGTTATAGGTTAATCCTTATAACCGTAATTCCTCTGTGTTCACTACTGTAAAGCTTTAAAAGGATGGGCCCAATTATTGAAGTTATTTGAAGGTCAATTAACATTGGAGCATTTTGAGTGAGTAAAATATTGGCTCCTTCTAAGAGAGATTTAGGTGGTGCTTTGACAGCTAGGCACATAGTTGTTATGCATAATATGTTGTCTTGCAAAATTCTTAGGTCCAAGACGGATCAGCTGGGCAAAGGCTACTGGTTATCCTTGACAGCTCAAGAGGATTGGATTATCTGTCCTGTTAATTTCTGTAAAAAATTGGAAAAAGTATGTCCACAAGGGTTAGAACCGTCATTAACTCATGAAGATTCCCCACTTATGAAATTTCAGTTTCAAGCAATTCTTAAACATGTCTGGGTTTAGAGCCAGCCCTTTATGGCACTCATTTTTTCAGCATTTGGGCGTCTACTACTGCAGCCAAAAGGGGTTCTTTAATTTCTGACATTCAATCTTTAGGCAGGTGGAAATCTGATGCTTATAAAGCCTTACAAGTAAATTGGTAATATTATCATTTAATTTGTCAGTAACCCAGGGCTTTTCTGCTTGTTGCTTTTACCGAGGGCATGAAGGAATTTTCTCCCACTTTCTCCTCGGATTTAATCCTGATTAGTAGTGAGCCTCCATGGTTTATGGGTGTTTACCTTCATATGGGTTACCCCGTCTATCTCCATCCCTATCTCCTTTCATTCACCTCCCATTAAATCATTACCTTGTGGATGTTAACTCAATATTTTTTCCTAGCAGGAATTTTGTGGAAATGGACAGACATCCTTACGTTGATGTAATTTATTTGTTTGATTACAGGTTCATCTTGTCGGAAGATCCAAATACAGTCTGAGGGGCATTCATATGTGTTCTGCGTGACCAGACAAGAACTTGCGATTAATAGCCCTGAATTTTCCCATATGGTTAACATAAAATGGTTGGGAAGTCGAGACTTAAAGTGGGCCTCTCTTCTCCCTCTTCTTAAAGGTGAACACGTAAGAAATTGCATTCCTGATATTTTGTTAATACAGTTAGGGGGTAACAATTTAAGATTTGGAAAGTCATTAAATCTTTTGGTAGCTATTAGAGAAGATTTGTGCACCATACAGGCTCAATCGCCGCAGATGTGCATTTTTTGGTCTAACATGATACCCAGACGTTCCTGAGAGCCCTGGTACCTGCATCTGTTATGAAGAACTCTTTAAATTACGCAAACAAGATAGTAGGTAAGGTTGTTAAGCTGATGGGTGGTTTGGTCATTTCACACCATTCAATTACAGTTGAATAATGTCACTTATATAGATCGGATGGGGTACATCTCTCCGATGAAGGTAATTCTTTATTCTTAGATCAGATTTTACTCCCTTAACACCACTTATAATAGTATCGTCCTGCAAAGTTCCGTGACTTTCTGCTGCTGGCATCATTATTCCTCACGATTGTAGCAGGTGGTCATTTCAAACCTTTCATCTTACCAGTATGTCGTGATTGACAGGTTTGCAGTTACCAAGTCGGGTAAACTTTTGTCAGCATTCTGCTAGTCGCAGTAACTTACCCAACCCGTACTAGGCCAGGGACTAAAAAAACAACAAGGTGCTCTACAGTATAAAAACCACATCGTATATATTTATTAATGGTATAGCACCTCAGTAATTTATGACTACGGTATGCTACTGCTCCAATATAATAAGTTTGTTTGCCTTTCGTTCATTCACAGTGAAGTAAGGAATTAGGTGGATGCAACAATGATAACCTTTGTGCGGCCCAAATAAAAAGATTGCTACAAAGTCAACATGGCATAGAAACCTCTGAAAGTAACATATGATAAGAGGAAAACTTGAATGGACCTTCGGATCCACCTAGTACAGTATACAGTAGCGCAATAATATGATAAACAGTATGAAGAGTGTAAACACAATGTACACATGTACAATATTGACATTTACTATAAGTACAGTACCATAATGCCAATGCTCTGCATATGTTTATCACGCATAATTTACCACATAATACAAGTTGTTACTAAAGAAAAAGGGTAGCCCAGGCCTGAGCTTGGATTGACAATCTCATTTGAAAAATAGATCACCAGATTTTAACCTGATTGAATTTGTGTGAGCATTAATGAAAAAACAAATACGTATAGGTTATTAAGCCAAATCAGAGCAAAGAAGAGCTGGTGACTTAAATATATAATTTTAAAAACCACCTGTTTTGCCTGTTGCTATTAAACGTTATGGTCTGGCCACAGGAATGTGAACGCTATATTTCACTAATTAATAAAGTAAAAGTTAAAATTGCAATGAAAAGCAAAGTTTTACTACTTTTGTCAATCAATTATTAAGTTGACAAGCACAAACTTTGTTGCTAGTGTGCAACACTTTGGAAGTGTCACAATATATATGAATTTCCTATCCTAAGTATCACTGCACATATATTTGTAGATTTTAAAAATCTCCTCATCTCTGGAAAAGGTCTAATATTTTGGGTTCACAGTTTTCACTTTCTTGGTCCAGGCCCATGCAACAGTTTTGGTGCTAGCAGAGCCAGCTTTAGCATTCCCCACAGTAAGTGTTTCAAGCGAGTTCCATCTACATTACTCAGGGACAAACCCACCCTTTTCTTCCACTTGGTGAATCAGGTCACCTAGATGATATCAACAATCAGATCTATCAACAAAATTCAGACCACACAAAGCTAGGTGCAGGAACCACCACATTTATTAAATTATAAATATGATAAACAGTAGTGGCAGCAGTAATTGCAAGTAAACGTACAAATCACCCTTGAGAACCCTAACTTCTCACATCTACCTGAATGGATTAACATTTACATGACAGCTAAGTCTTCTATACCTTTACAATGCTGTACGTGCAATATTATCATTTTTATATATAATAAAAAAAAAATTAAATACTACGCCAAGTGGCTGTCCTGTATGTTCCATTTCTGTTGAGAGAAAGAATTGTTATGAAGAAGAGGTGGGTACAGAGAGATCGTCTAAGTGAAGATAAGCAAATATATATATATTTATATTTAGAGAAACGACCGTGAAAAACACAACGGCACTAGAATACAAAAAGTGAACAAAAAGTGCACACAATGTAAAATAATAAACACATACAGTAGGCAGCTTCACGTCTTTTATCATCTATTTGCAGATTAATACCTAAAAAATACAGAAAACAAAACAGAAGCGCCACACATAGTGTAAAATGTTTCACAATAGGAAAGTGAACTCCACGTAAGTGAATGGCCTCGTACCAAGAATATATAAATCAGAAGCTTATCTGAAATAATAATAGACCTCCTGCACAGCGATATACTATACATCAGCCAGATAATCCAAAACAAGGTACTGCAAACCCAGAACACAAGAAATCCCATGGTGTAATATGTTTAGACCAAAGGACAAAACAGGAACATAAAAAAATAGGTTATATTTAATATATAAAAGACAATAAAATGCCCATACATAGAGCACAATGATAAACAGCTTATCTGGTAACCACAAATTCTCCTGCAGATATCCCAATGATGAAAGCTTTCCGGCCACAAAAGTAACTCATCAAAAAGAGGAGAACAGAGAAGTACCAGGTAAGTCCTTCCCTTAACGTATTTCATCTCCAGGACTTTATCAAAAGGAGTATGAACTATCATGACGTTCCGTGTTTTTATAGTAAGTATGATGGTTAAAATCCAATCAGGGAACCACACACATCTGAGTGTGTTTCCACCCTTGCGGGCAACGATACTTCCGCCCAAAAGATGATCCGTAACGTCATTTCCGGTAACGTTGCCATGACAATCGGCAATAATGGCTCAGTGCATGGACATGACTTAATATAGACACAAGGTAATAGGACACAAAATATATAACGTGCCCGACTGAAAAGGCTATTTCAAATCTAGCGATACGAATATATATATATATATATATATATATATATATATATATATATATATATATAAATAATTATATCAAAAAAACAAGCACATATAAAATCAAATCACATGGGGCTCCATAATAGAAACCATTCAAAGGTATGCCTTACAAATACAAAGAAAAATTCAATGACATACCAGACTCGAATGAAGGATACATCATACAAAGAAATTATTGACATCATATAAAAAGCATAACCAATGATGCATGAATATAATAATATACAATGTACTCAAATATATAAATTCAAATAAAAAACTCGTAAAAAATTAAAAAAATATAAAAAAATGGGGGAAGAGAAGGACAAAAAGATATAATTAGTATGGACAATAATACCAATGGGATAAAATCAGATGAAAGGGGCTATCACAAAGGCCTCATTTAAACCTAGAGGAGTGAGAGTGCCTAATTTGAAAATCCAGAACATCACTCTACGGGCCAACTTATTACTAAGGTCACCACCTCAAGGGCCCAATATAACATGCTTGAGAGACTTGAATTTAAGACAATTCACATCACCATTATGCTATATATTGAAATGTCTAGATACTGCATTCAACTCTGATTTGTTTTTAATAGCTCTTTTGTAAACGCAATATCAATGACCTTTTGGTCTTCCCAATATATTTATGATGACAAGCCAAGACTGATGAAGTCTGACAATTCAAAAGACAATTGATCTTATAAGTATTATTTATTACAAGGATCTTCAAATTTACAGATATTACAGCTAGAATATCTGGAAAAAAAAAACCTGATTTCAGTGTACAAATAAGCTATCAAGTATTTGTGTGCTACATGAAAAAACAGACAGTATTTAATTTATGTGCAAAACAGAAACCTAATTTGCACCCCATGCATTGTAACATGGTTTTGTCCAGGAGACTGAAATAAGAAGTTTCTCAAGTTAAGATCCTTAATGAATCAGGCCCTAAGACTTTTTCTTGATTCGAGCAAAGATTTTATATAAGACACTTGATACAAAAGAGAAATTGGTTCCTTTTGGGGAGATTTTAGATATTGCTGAAGGGATTTAAGCCCTTGATACTACACTTTTAGTGAACATATAGAAATATTTCAATGACTAGCAGGGACAACATAAGATTGATAACAAACAAATAGTTTGAGTAGAGTTAAATAGAATAAAATAAATAAATACAGTTCTACATATAAGTCACACGATCTCAGTCACACTTTGTTAAACCAAACTTCTTGAGTTACCTGCATATAGATCAATATCCTATCTTAGGCAGTATTGCATATATATTTTTACATTGGTGCACTTTTCTTTTGGATGATAACCCAAGTTACTTAATTTTACTGGAATATAATTTGAATATGGTAGTCCCAGATTCCTTTGTACTGGGCTCCACAGTTTCTGGCCCTGCTGAGACCAGAGGTGCTTCAGTACATACAAACAGAAAGTAAAATGAGACATTTGTTACAACATAGCAGATTCAATAGAACAGTGTAAAACTAGCACAATGCTGTTCCAGTGGGAGTCATTTTCTCGGCTCTCCAAATGCCGACAGACCATACACCAATATTATAATACCGAACAGTAAAAGAGCGACACTTAGGGGCATATTAAATTCTCGCTGAAATGACAAAAATCTCACGGTCCGCGCACGATTACCGTAATAACAGTTAATACGGTAATTTACTCGCTGCTCAGGGAGCTGAAATCCAACTACATATTACCGTATTAACTGTACTAAATTTTCCGTGGCGCGGAAAACTAACAATTGAATATGCCCCTTAGAAAATGACTTAGACTATAACAGCGATAATGATAAAATGTAGACTTACCATGCAATAGACAGGTACTATTACTACCACGTTCAATGACCGCCAAATATAAAATCCGACTTTGACAAATCTCTCGAGCGCTAAACGTCTACAGTGAAAATGATGCATTTAAATTGTCAATGACCTCACCCGTCACCTGTATAATGTACCCAGGCGACGGGTCCGCCCATTGCCGCTTTAAAACCCTCATTTTCACTATTATGGGTGGGTGGTACGGGGCACATGTAATGTGTTTCACACTGTTTCTATTCAAGAATATGTTAAACGCACTGTAAACTGGGGTCTGTTGTCTGACCAGTTGCTACGGTACCCCAGTCCTGGCAAACAGGTTCAGTAATCCTTGAGTGTGTAAAGTGGCAGTGGAAGCCATAATAAAAATTTCAAGCCAGGTCTACTACCACCAGAAATGTTAATCCGATGAATGGCCCTGCAAAGTCGACATGCACATGTTGCACAAAGTAGTCGGTCATTCCCATGGGTGCAGCACTGCCAAATTGACCATGTTTTGCACCCAGCTCTTGGTCCTGGCCACCAAACAATGCTTCTGGCCATAAAGATCCTCCAATACCTTTGCCTACAACATGGCACGAATAACGATTTACATTCTTCACATGATACATTCAGCGTTAATAGTCAGCTTATGCTTCTGTTGTTAGTATGGGGATAGGTGACATTTAGGTGAGCGTGTCTATAATTTCTACTTCAGCAAGTGTTACGTCTCTTGCAGTCTCCCTTGGTATCATTGCAGCTGTAATGGGAAAGCTTTTAACTTTTACTCTGTACCACAATGGATTTAAAATTAAACAATGGAGTTGTAATTGAAATGCAGACCTTCAACCTTAGTTCAAGGGGTTAAACAAAAATATCATGTGAAACGTGAATTGCAACCACTTTTATATACAGTCCTCTATTTTCAGGGGCTCAAATGCAATTTGACAAATTAACATAATCATAAATAAAATGTTAATTTTTAATACTTTGTTTCGAATCCTTTGCAGACAATGACTGGCTGCAGCCTGGAACCCATGGACTTAACTAAGTGCTGGGTTTTCTCCTTTGTAGTGCTTTTCCAGGCCTTTACTGCAGCTGTCTTCAGTTGTTATTTGTTCATGGGTCTTTCTATCTTTAGTTTTGTCTTCAGCAATTGAAATGCATGCTCGATTGGGTGATTGGCTCCATTGTAGAATATTCCATTTCTTTGCCTTAACTCCTGGGTTGCTTTTGCAGTATATTTTGAGTAATTGTCATCTGTCCTGTGAAGCGCCTTCCAATCAACTTTGTTAAATTTGGCTGAATCTGAGAAGACAGTATATCCCTATACATGTCATAATTCACCTGTCCGCTTCTGTCTTCTGCCAGCAGGGATGAAATTTCACAAACCATCTTTTTGCAAAGGTGGCATCCTATAACAGTACCACGCTTGAAGTCACTGAGCTCTTCAGAATGACCCACTTGGTATCACAAATGTTTGCAAATGGAGACTGCATGGCTAGGTGCTTGATTTTATAGACCTCTGGCAACGGGTCTGATTGAAACACCTCAATTCAATAATTAACAGGTGTGGCCAAATACTTTTGTCCATATAGGGCCTGATTCGTTAAGCAAAAAATTGAGAACGTTTTCTTACTCAAGTTTTGTGGACAAAACCATGTTACAATGCAAGGGGTGCAAATTAAATTATTATTTTGCACATAAGGAAAATACTGGCTGTTTTTTCATTTAGCACACAAATACTTGATAGCTTCTTTGTACACTGAAATTTAAAGTTGATCTAGGACATGTCCTACCCCAACTATAAATCTAGCATCACATTTTAAATTTACCTCCCCCTCCAATGCAACATGGTTTTGCCTTATTTGCTTACTTTTGCTTAACTTTCCCTAAGGAAACAGGCCCATAGTATATAACTGTAACTTGAACATGTTTTGGTAATCAGCTAAAATAACAAACACTGTGTCAGTGTCTAAATATATATGGACCTAACTGTATCTCCAGAGTTTACAGGTATTACAGCTACAGGTGCTTAAGTGTTTATTAAAGTGACCTCCAGTCTTTGTAATGTGTTGTCTTAAAATTATACAGATTTAAGTTATAAAAAAAGAATAAAAAAAGGTGATAATAACTCCTGGTTTAAATGCTCTCTCTCTGTTTATACATTTTCACATTATCATGCTGTCATTTCTTGATACTTTGTCCTTTAGGGCTAGATTTACTAAGCTGCGGGTTTGAAAAAGTGGGGATGTTGCCTATAGCAACCAATCAGATTCTAGCTTTCATTTATTTAGTACTTTCTACAAAATGACAGCTAGAATCTGATTGGTTGCTATAGGCAACGTCCCCACTTTTTCAAACCCGCAGCTTAGTAAATCTAGCCCTTAGGCTCAGTGTGAAATGAATGTGATACATTTTATGGATATCCCGTCCTGATTAGCAAATTGCTAGAACTAAAAGTTTGTGCCATGGATCACGTCTAAAAACTGTGGATGGCACCAACGCCGTCAGATCACTGTTTTTCTCCTGTTAAGCCCCTATCTTGAGCCATTGTTGCTTCTGCTCTATACGGCTTCTAAGTTGTAGCCCCCTCTTCTTCTCACCACTTGCTACAGCAGCATTTGCTGATGTGCAGCAGCCGCCTGTTCCTGTTGCTAGGTTGCCCACTCTATTACTGTGGGTCGCTGGTGATATCACCTATGGCTCCTGGTTCTGTGCGTGATCCCCATGCTGCAGTTGCTAATTATGACTACAGCAGTAATTTAGACCTATTAAAAAGTACCAAAAGGGAGGCACTCAATTGTCAAAGTTGACTCAAATGTATTTGTTGGTATGAGGCTGCCAACCTAATAGAGTTCTGCACCGCCAAAACAAAAATAAATTAAAATAATAAAGATGGTGCCACAATATCAAAGAAATTAATACAACAAAAATGAGAGAATGCAATTAAATGTGCCTGATCAGGAACCAATTTAAAAAAATGCTAAAATTAAAATAAAGGATTTTTTTATGTATATATGTGCATACATATTTCTCAGTAAATCGTATGGATAATTTTACATCATGCATCTTTTCCATACTTGCCAATTTTCTTTAGTTGGCCTCCAGGAGATCCTGGGGAGGGGGTGTCGTGGGAGGGCGGAAGGGGGCGGAGCGCGGTGAATCACGTAATTTTGGCTCTGCCTGCACAACGGAATTGCCATTTTGTTGTGGGGGGCAGTGGCTAAATGAAGCGAATCGCGAATCGCGAATCGCGTCATTTTAGCTAGTAACTTGCTGGATGCAGGAGACTTGCCTGCTCTCCCGGGAGTCCGGGAGACCTACTCGGAATTCGGGAGTCTCCCAGACATCTCAAGAGAGTGGGCAAGTATGAGCTTTTCGAAATATATATATTGGTGGCGTTTTAGTAAGTCACGCACCCAAATGACTACAGGAAGGGTCACCTGGAGGGCGAGTTAGGTGTTTGTGAAAAGTGACTCAGGCTGGTTGCCGTGGTGACAAGCACAGCCAGTGAGAGATAGAGTGAGATGAAGGAGGGCTGTCAGCAAGGTGGGATTAGAGGCAGGGCCGATGGCAGTGTGGGCCGGTCCGGCTCCCTGCGATCCTCATATTAAATTATATTAAACTATTTTTTTTAGCCCCGGTGGAGTGTGACGGCTCAGTGAGCTGGCCCGGCTCCCGCGCTGTCATAAAAAAAAATACACTTACCATAAGCAGCCTCCGGGAATCCACTGTGCGCCCTCTACAGCCAGTCCTACGCGGCCGCGTGTGACGTCACAAAGTCACATCGCGCGGCCGCGTAGGACTGCATGTATATACAAATTCATATTACTTATTAAGAACTGTGCTGGAGAGAGTAAGGAGCTGTATGTATATTTCTGTATTTCTGCAACCATTATGATTATCATGCTGGAGGAAGAGGAGTCTAAATAAGGAGTTCAGCTTGTGATAGATATAGTCTGGCGCCCAAATAATTTATTTTTATTGCACTGCACCACAAAGTGACCTCACCTGTGCTCCACCTCTTACAAAGACACTTGGTAGTAAAATTCCTGCACTTGCAGGGACCCCTGGTCATTTACACCCATACCCAGCAGCAGCCTGAGAAGGAGGTACACTGCATAGTCTGTGCACCTCACACCACACACATACATATATACATATATATATATATATATATATATACATCTATTAATACATTTATATATATATATATATATATATATATATATATATATATATTATAGATATGGATATGTATGTATCTACATATATATCTACATATATATATATATATATATATATATATATATATATATATATATATCTACATATATATATATATATATATATATATATATATATATATACATATATATATATATCTACATATATATATATATATATATATATATATATATATATATACATCTACATATATATATATATATATATATATATATATATTAAAGAGACATCCTGATAGGTAATGCAATGCCTGTTCTCAGTAGAACCTAATGTTCTATTGCAACTGTTTTCTAGTCAGTTCAACAACAACAGACGATTCAACGTGCATTAATAAATTGCTTTTAAGTTAAAGAACCCTTTAATGAATGAATTCAGTACAAGTAACCGTAGTACTCAATTAAGAGGGAAGAGTATTTTGTACCAGGTGGAATGGGTTATGTTAGAGCATCTAGAATAGCAGTTGAATGGAGGACAGCTCAACAGTAGGGGCAATGTTAGCTAAACATCCGTGTGCTTGAACTATACATAAGCGCTAATTATCTTCACAAACATTTTGCTAGTCACAAATGAAATGCTTTAAAATATTGAAACAGTGCCATCTTGTGTTCTTTAAATGTATTTTATCAGAGATAAATGCCATTTCACAGTATGTTAAGTTGAATTATTATTATTACAACTTTCACATGTTTGGATAGTAGAATAATGAATACTGCTTTCCGGATTGACAGTCATAAGTTCTAAACATCGTTTTGCTGCAGTAAAAGCCTACTCCGTATTCCATCTGTGCGGTGTACCTGTCTCTTCACAAGTGGAGGACTATTGCAGCTAAGTATTTGTGGCTGTCTTATTACAACTCATGATTGGGAAGCTCTGAATTTCAATTACTTTAATACAGCATCATTCTGTTTTAACAACTCTGTTTACTATCTAATTTCCATGGTTTAAACACACAAAAGCTTATATGCTGTGGAACAGTAATTATATGAAACCAAAAAGCAGATAACAGGCACCGCACCGTCTCCGTTTCTTATTACAAATGGTACCCGACAAGGCTGCCCACTCTCCCCCTTGCTGTTTGCCCTCACAATGGAACCACTGGCATCGCATGTTCGCAACAACTTAATGATTTCTGGAATCCGAGCAGGGACGACTGACTATAAGATATCTTATATGACTTACTGACTTACAATTACTAATCCCCTCGCCTCCCACCCATCTCTTCAAAGATACCCTGAAGAGCCAAACAAAGTTCCAATGGCAACATGATAAACTCAATACTTGGGGATCTACCTAACAGCTCCTTATAACCAAGTATAAGCAGCCAACTTTCCCCCACTCCTGGACTCGCTTAAACGTGACCTTGAGAAATGGGATAGACTATATATTTCTTGGCTCGACCGTTTCTACCAATATCTCCAATTAAGACACCTATATCAATCAATTCCAACACTCAAGCTTATATACCAACTCGCGCCCTTAGAAACTTTTTGTAGAGCTAAGTCCCCCCCCACTGGTTTAATTTCCACCTTCTGCAACATCTTGGTGGCATTTCATCAACCTGTTAAAGACCGCTATGAACTAAAATGGGAAGAGGGCCAACAGCCGACGCCTCTCCTCCACTCTGATCACCTCTTCCCACTCCAGAATCCAGGACTTTTCCCATGCAGCTCCATCCGCCTCTCTCCTACTTTGTGCTTCTTCAAACGTGCACTCAAAACTCACCTTTTTCTCAAAGCCTACCAACCATCCACTTAACCCCCATCTCCTCCGCTCATTCTCCCCTCTCTCTCATTACCTCAACTGGCTCCTCTTGTGCCTGGTCTGTTTAACCCTCCCTTAGGATGTAAGCTGGCATGAGCAGGGCCCTCTTCCCTCCTGTCTCCTTACCCGTTCTTCTGCTCCGTGTTCATTGCATCAGTCTGCCTGGAGTTTCTGAAGTATTGGTACTTTTTGTTTATTGTTCTGTACTGTTATACCATGTATAGTCTACTGTTTGTACTATGTGCGGCGCTGCGGAAGCCTTGTGGCGCCTAACAAATAAACAATAATAATAATAATAATAATAATAACTTGGAACTGGAGGTAGAGGAGTGGGCTAAGTTCAGAACACGAGTCGCCAAGAGCTCTATTTGCGTTCAAACTAAAGAGAACTCGTACAAGCTCCTATATAGATGATATTTGGTTCCAACCCACTTGAAAGCCATATTTCCTGATTCCTCTAGCCTATGTTGGAGATCGTGTGGACAAGAGGGCTCATTTCAACATATCTGGTGGTCCTGCCCTAGGGCCGTGGGATTCTGGTGAAGACTTCATAATCTAATCCATAAATTCGCCTCAATACAACTTCCCACCTGCCCCTCCTACTCTTTACTACATAGACCCATACCAGATACTAACAAACACAGAATGGCACTGGTGAGCCATATACTCAACGCTGCCAAATGCGCAATAGCAGCAAGCTGGAAACAACCAGAACCCCCCACACCTGAAGTTGTTAACAGAGTATGGCAGTCGTACTGCTGTGAACACATTACAAGCATCATTAATGACCGCCCCAACAAATTTCGATCAACCTGGAACACTTGGCTCGTCTCTTATGGAGCGGACCAACCAAGATCTGATTAGTGCGAAAACTGACGTCTGCAATATCAGTTACGCACCACAGGCGGAGTATCTATTATACTTGATGTCAGGCTGGACACCCATCTTCCTTCTCCCCCTACCATACTAACATGACTTTTCTCCTCACTCCTCCCCTTCCTCTCTCCTTTTTCAGAGACTCCCCTCCCCTTTTCCTCCCTATCCCCTGCTTTTCTTCTCCCTGTCCTTACTTTTATTGTCATTGTTCATATTGATTTTTTGTAATCGTGCTATATTTGTTGTTTGCTCAAAGTAATTTATTCCATATACTGTTTAAGATTGAAAAATTCCCTAATAAAATATGTTAAAAAAAAAAGCGGATAACAGATATCAAATTCAAGTCCTGGAAAAGGAACATTTATAACTGTTTGGAAAAAGCATCTAAACCATTGAGAACATTAATATATGTTTTATTTGGTATACATGTTTGGATATCTATCAGCAATTTATGAGTATTTAAAAAAAATTTCAACTAAGATTAGTGACATGGATGTTTCTATTATCTTGTTTTTAGTAAATTTGTAATATTTTGTATTTCACCGCTCTCTCTATTTAATTTATATTGTTTAAAAAATATATTTTGTTGAGTATTTTCATCAAGTAATATGCATAGTCCTTAATATATTTTATGGTCAGATAGTTTACTTTTACTTTTTTATTTGAATGCAGCAAGACATTTGATGGCACAAATATATTTACATGTAAAATAAAAATTATACATGTAGACATTTTATTTTAATCTGTTAGTTATAGACTTGGCAATTAATTGTTCTTGAAGCCGTAGCTTTCAATATTGACACAGCTTATTGAATACGCAGTTATCTTAAAAGACAATCCACTGAAGCCCAATTAGGACCCCATGGGACCATAGGCAAGATACTGGTGCAGGCCCCTTCTCCCCTTCATTTTGAAAAAAAAAAACTTCCATACAAATATCATATGGTAATCCAGGCTCCTCAGTGCCTACTTGCCCCTAAGCGGGAGCTTAGGTTGCCTAGCAGATGATCCGGCTCCGAAATCCACTATATAAACAGACCCACTACCTATATCGGAAAAAGTGTGGACCTGACTCTGCGTTGAGATTACTTTTGACTAAGTTGGGTTGCCACAAATTAGAACCTGATGGGATCGCAATATGAAATATTAGCCGCTTTTGAACTCGAAGAATGCTGATACCTTACCAAATTTCTGTCCTGCTAGAGTGTAGAACAAGGAGCAGGGCCATCTTAACAACATTATGGGCCCCCGGGCAAAGCAGTGCACCGGGGCCCCTAGATATAGATATAGATATATAGATGTATACAGATACAGATATAGATATATAGAGATAGAGATAGATAGATGTACTTGCTTAGTGATCCTTGTAGGTTTTTTTTGCAGGTTTTTTTCTTTTGCAAGACTATTCATTCTCATTTAGAGCCATGCCTGTGGGGCCCTCTTGCCCGTGGGGCCCCCGGGCAGCTGCCCATCGTGCCCAATGGATAAGATGGCCCTGACAAGGAGCACCAAAACCACGTTAGTCCTCTCCAAGTAATAGGGTGGTGCAATAAGGAATTAGCTCCCTTAGTAAATAAAATCACATCAAGTTGTTCCTGCCTCTTTTCAGACCAACGGCTCTATGTAGATGGTAATAAATAATAAAGCAGCAGCTGGCTTTCAGGAGAAACAGACAATTAAGATTGACTATCAGAAAATAATCGATTGTACATCACATAAAGCACAGTATATCCAGCCTGACGCATTTCATCGCACAGTTCAATTCGAACAGCCAGGGGTGAGCCAGGATTGGCTCACCTCTCCGGCGGCTGATTGGCCAGCAGAGGAAGGTGAGCCCTGATTGCTCACTTGCCCTCTGCTGCCGGGACCTGTGAGGTGGAGACTTACCAGCGCTGAAACGCAGGTATGGTGAGTTGTCTTCTTTCTTCTTGGGTTCCAACTTCATCCTCTTGACAGGCACCTCGGCGGCTGATCACACCGCCACACCTCTGACACGGCAGGAAGTTGGAATTCATTCTGTAATGGGCCAGGTGTGTCCGTTTGCTGAGAAACCCCCCTACACTTGAATTACAACAGATCTCTTGTACAGGGGGAGGAAACAGCTTCTAGGAACCTCCTCCACCTGTCTGCATTAAAAAAAACTAATATTCTGCATACACTATTACATTTATATACACTTTATTATTACTGCAAAAAGTGTTATGGTTTTTTTATTGCACTTTTTTTTCAAAATCAAGCATTTGTAAAGCCCCTTCTAGAAATCCTGTTTTTGCCCCTGAAGTGACCCCCTGAGGCATGTGAAAATGTTCCTCTGAAGTTATTAACAGGAGAGCAGTATAAGCCCACAATTTAAATACACATGACATACATCCTGGGGGCATGACCATGCCCCTGCAGTCATACAGTTGCGAGTAATCAATAGTCAACATTCATCACATAATAACAGAGCGTATGGTCAATAATGAAAGATAACATAAGAATCTCTTAGGGATTGTTGTTTACAAGGACGTCCAGTGGTCGGCACATACACCATGTTCTGTGCTATGTGCAGTATTGTACTTGGTCTGCGCAAGCCTCTACTTGATCTGGTTACAGTCTGAAAGCAAGGTCATTCCTCAGCCTTCTCATCCATCCCGCAATAGATCTCATTTTTTTGTCACTAATCATGTACCTTGCTTTATTACATTTCTACACAAAGATCAAAATACTGTCTAAACAAATCCAAGATAAGGCCTTGCTTTATGGACATTTTGGGCTTTGCTTTACAAGATTTATAGAGCTACAACCTAGTGCTAAGAATGACCAGGTTTTAGGTTTCTTAAGGTCCTTAATTTAGGACACACCATACAACATGTATAATTAGGGGAGGGAGATCCTAATGAAATTCTGTTCTTTTGGAATTTAATCTCTCACAAAGACTTATCATACTATAGTCATTGACAGTATGGAGGAGATAATATGTAGGCCTGTAGGACAGTGGTGGACCTAGACTTTATATTTATGGGGGGCAATTTAGCATAATCACGTCACTCCTTCATTATGAGTAGCGGGCCCCATTGGCTCCGCCCCACCCTTGATTGGTCCCTCCCATTTTGATCGGCCGCATCTTGGAGCAATTTAAAATTAAGTTTGTGCTGCTAGGCGGAGCCATTACCCCGTTCGCCCCCCCCCCCTCTTCCCCTGGGTCCGCCACTACTATAGGACAGGGGAGGGCTGGCAAAGTTCAGCCCGGGGGGCAAGACTCAACTCAGCATCCTATTTAAAGGTCAAAAAATGCTGGTGGCCCATTGACCCAGCCAAAGATAGCCCTCTATGCCCCCCAGCCCAGCCTGCCCCTGCTGTAGGAGGACATATAAACATGGACAAAAAGGACAAATATAGGTAATGTCATCTTATGTCAACCGAAAGTATAATTTGCTTTTTGCTTACTACTATATGTTCTTTGCTTCTTCTTTTTTTCAGATTTGCAAGTACTTAAGCTATTTAAAAGAATGCATGGTGATCAAGTTAAAAAACCATTAGTGGCTATTGCTCACGATAAACAAAATATTATGGGGATTACGAAACAATATAACAATATACATATAACATTGTCAGAAAATTGTTTATTACTTCAAAGGAAATCATCTTGTATTAGATTCTGTGTTTGTGTACTATGATATGTGTGACAGTCACAGGAAGTACAGCAGGGTAAGTAGTCGTCAAAGCAGGTTCTTTGAGTAGTGATGTTTTATTAGCTCAAGTGTCCTAATAATGACAGTTACATGCACTAGTTTAAGGTACTAGTGATATCCAGAATTACAGATGATATAATACCTTTCAGTGTAAAACACAGTTCTTTAAATACAATTTTGGACACTGGCTTGGCAGGAGGTAATCTGGCCTCCTGCCCCTTTAACTAATCCAAAATGATTCAATCAGCCTGCACATAAATCAGCCTGGAGGGGTTTAACAGCTTTTTTGCATTGCTACTAGAAGTGCCACTACATGTGAGGTTTTCTATTAAATGTTTACTATCAGAATATAACATTAATATAATTTTGCTTGAAATGCAATTTAACTTGCAAAATTCACATTAATCTGTGATCACTTGCATAGGGAGTCTACCAGCGAGTATAATTACCTTCCCCTGTCTTTTAGGCTCAACAGATGTTTTGGTAACTGAGCGATGAAAAAGTCTAATTAACATGAGATTACCTGTCTCTAGACAGTTGCAAAACCCAAACATGATATACTGTCTCAGAAGTCCATACATTTCCATACAAAACACATACCAATATAAAAGGATAAGTACCTTTGCAATGATATACAGAAGTGCATTGCACTCCTAATTAAAAAAATATATTCAATAATTTATTTCTATGTGATACAGCCACAAAAAAAGCTATTTATAAGTGATCCAGCCACACTATGCATCATATTTATTTGACTTTTTGTTGCCTTGGTTATTGTGTATGTATTTTTTTTTCCGTCAATAATTTTTATTGAAAGTTTTCTGAAGAGTTTGTATGTGGGTACAGAAAAAAGAAAAAGGCATATCTATTGTTTCCATGTAAATCTGAATTGAATTTTAGAGATGATCTGTGATGTAGATAATCTCTGTAGAAGTGTTATTTCTGGATCTGGATTAATGGGTATCCTAACTACTGTAGAAATTAGTCAAAAAGGAAGAGACCGAAAATTGGTTTACTAAGATGCACTAAACACTCCACATAATTGAATAGTCCAAATTTATTAATTCTTATTATTAAATTTATTAACTCTTGTTGCACTGCAAGAGTTATAAGAAGTGGAAATTCTATATACAGATATAGGATTCCTATAAGTCTGTTTCGAGGATACAGTCAATTATGAGTACATATAACACATATAAGTAGACTGCTATCACATATTCTAGAGGGGCTATACAATTTATTATATATTGAGATTACTCATTGCCCCACATGATTTGTGAATCTGAGACTCACATTTCCACTATTCCATTTTATTCAGTTGGATATTTCGCTGTTTTAGAAAATTTAATAAAGGTTAAGTTTTATATTAGAGACTCCTTAATAAATTTGGACTATTGAATTATGTGGAGTGTTTAGTGCATCTTAGTAAACCAATTTTCTTTCTCTTACTTTTTGACTCCATTAGAGGTTTGTTGCACCACTTATCCAAAATAAGACACAAAGGATATAACTATTTATTGTATATTAGAAGGGTAAAATCACTCCTTAACAATTGGTGCGACCATTCCCAGTCCCTTTACCCCTACTTTTTATAATACTGTAGAAATTAGACTAAAAAATTCTCTCCAAAGTGCTTGAATTATTGGGCAGTCCCAAAAAACATGTATAATACCTCCTATTTGGGTACAGTGTCGCCAGCTAAATTTTGATTGTGTGGACCATATTTTGTGTAGAGTAGTGGGAATAAGATACAGTCTATTAAGCCATTTGAACTACATTACGTTGTGATAAAGGGATTTGGACATATGATAAGATGTAAGGTATATCATCTTCTGCTGTCCTATGTAAGTCCTTTTCCTAATACCAGAACGTTATTCCTGCTCTGCTACTTTTGTCAGTCTATTTAGTATCTGAGGTGGAGTGCTGAGTTTTAGAGATTTCAGTTATCGAATGCTTTAGTTGTAACTCGAGACGGTATATTAAATTGTTCTTGCAAGTGGTTGAAGGAGAGTGGAGAGTCCTGGGAAGACAGCTTACTAAGAGGAGACATAAAAATTATGAGAATAGAGTTTATATATTGTAATACACATACAATCAGTAGAACCGTCATGATTTACAAAGAAAATAGTTTCCTCTTAATGCTAAAATCAAATTTTAATTCTTAAAACCAGCTAAATAATAGTGTAATGTGACAGGTGATACACAACAGTGATAATTAAAAACTGCTGAATACACTGATATTTTCAGTATATCATTACTGTTCTTGGGCCTGATTCATTAAGGATCTCAAATGAAGAGGATACTCATTTCAGTCTCCTGGACAAAACCATGTTACAATGGAAGGGGTGCAAATAAGTGTTCTGTTTTACACATAAGTTAAATACTGTCTGTTTTTTCATTTAACACACAAATATTTGATAGCTTATTTGTACACTGAAATTTAAAGTTGATATTTGTGTGCTACATGAAAAAACAGTCAGTATTTAACTTATGTGTAAAACAGAACACTTATTTGCACCCCTTCCATTGTAACATGGTTTTGTCCAGGAGACTGAAATGAGAATCCTCTTCATTTGAGAACCTTAATGAATCAGGCCCCTTGTTATTAAATAAGGTGCAGATTCAATTAGTTATTTTTTTACCAAAACTCACTCATATGTATTGTATCTGTATATTCCTTAGTGCTATCTCTTTAACAAATAGGTTGGATAAGAGACTTAATATATCAGTAAGATACCATTATGAGTAGAGCAGTATCTCAGTTTTAATTTACTGACTATATCAATTTTCCCTTTTCAGCATGCTTGTGTCTCTAGTCTTCTCCTTATTTTTATCTACAGTTTCACCCTCTAAAAGATACAATTCTGAGAAGGAAAATTATATTCTGTAGCAATTCATATGTTACATTAGTGATATATTGTGACCTGAAATAATTCAGGGAAATTGTAGGGCACCCTCTATTATAAAGAGCTAAATGACATGTATAATTAAATCTATTGTTGGATTATATATAACTTAACTCTCAATAATTATTAACATGCTGTCAGCGTCACTATAGATGACGCTATGAAGAGACTTTCATTAGATTATAGTATAACTTGCGTACATTCATCTAACACAAGTCTCTGGCAATCAAGGAGGTGCTGCAGTAAATATAAAGAAGCATCCCCCACCAGAGGTAAACAGACACACCTTTGAAGATGAAAAGCCAGGATTTAATTTAATATATCTCCCTGAAGGCCAAATGTAATGAGTACTTGACACATGTAAGGAAAACAAAGTGAACTCTCCTTGAGTTTCTGTAATCTATTTGACCATGTTCAAACTGTGTTTGATATCTGATGTCTGATGACCTAACACAGGGATGTTAGATGAAATACCCTTGATATATGTGTGCAATACAGATGGAAATGCTGGTACTGTGGTTGTGTTTTTAATTTAAATCTGTTTATCCTTGTGTCATTATTTTCCATGTTACTTTGTTGAACTATAGGCATCAGTGGACTTTGGGTGCCAGAGCATGCTGGCACCTGTGAATCTCAAAGTGCCAACATGTCCTCGCAGCCATGGGTATTCTGGTGCTTGTAGTACTACAATTTCCACTGTGCCCAAACTCTTAATGACACCCTGGCCATCTTTGGACCTCTAGTGCAGAAGGGACAAAATGTATTTGTACAGTAATTAAATTACTATTACCCCACACCCACCGCTCAGAGTCCCAGTGCTACCAACACGGAGCTGGGGGGGGGGGGTTTGTGGCATACAATTTGTTAGCTTACAAACCTTAACACATTTTATTTACATTAATCAATCATTAAAGAAACATGCCTACAACGTTTTTGAATGAATAAACAAGCAGTTTTATTTAAATGGTATAAATGTAACAAAATTAATGTTTTTTTTAAGAGTTAATAAAAAAATAATTGTTTGCTTGTTTGAACTTTTTTTTAATAAAACTATTTTTTTTAATTGATTAAAAATAACTTGGGACACACCTGTATCCACAATTAAACAGCTGGAGAGTCAATCGTTCAGTCCTGTCATTTTGTGAGTTGAAATCATTTGTTCTGCTGTGAAGTATATCTATTGATTTGTGGTAAGAACCAGGCCCTTTGTTTGCCACTTTACAATGAATGTAAGGAGATTTACTAATGAGTGCTTTGTGTTTATTAGATTCAACAGCATACTTTACAAACCCGCTCAAAGCTATGCGAGAGAATAAATTAATTTGTGGTAAGTACCAGGCCCTATGTTTGCCACTTTACCTGAGATGTAAGGAGATTTATTAATGAGTGCTTCATGGTTTATATTTATAAGTAATAGGACCCAGAATAGGCAGGACCAAGTCAGGCCTCTGGCTCTTCCACTGCAGGCAATCATACTGCAAGTCAAGTCGCACAGTGCCTGAGGTCAAAATAAGGTCAATTAAAATCATGGCCCACTAATTAAGAAATATTGTTAATTGAAGGTATTCAATTGTTTTTAATTTAAATTAGCTTTGTCTTTACACAAGTAATCTGTCTGCATATTAAGCCTTGGTTTCATTTGTTGCTCCCACAAATTTTTAACAAACAAAACAGTCACAATGGCCAACTGTGAGCTAACTTTTTTAATCTCTGGAAATTACTTAGTTCCTTTATCCAAATTCAAAAACCCAAAAAAACATTGTTACTAATAAAGATATATCTGGGTCAATATAATTTAAAAGATTAGGGGGTAATTTTATTAAGCTGGGGGTTTGAAAAAGTGGAGATGTTGACTATAGCAATCAATCAAATTCTAGCTGTCATTGTGTGGAATGTACTAAATAAATGATAACTAGAATCTGATTGGTTGCTATAGGCAAGATCTCACTTTTTCAAACCCACAGTTTGATAAATTTACCACTAGGCCTCGAATTTCACAATGAGACAAATTATATTGCTTTCATACTGCCATCCCGGCAATTGCCGGGGGACAGGCTCCCAGACAGGCAAATTCCCGGTTGACCGGGTTCACACTGAACCCGGGCAGACCTGGGTCTGACAAAAACCCCAAAAATAAATTGAAAAAAAAGAATAAAAAACTCATCTTAATACCTTAGTATTGCCTCATCGCTGACTGTCTGGCAGGTTACATGAAGAAATTACGTCATGCCTATTGGCCAGGGAGAAAATTATGCATTTAAAGCGGCAATAGCGGACCATACACCTGGATTACATTATAAAGGCATAGGGGGTCTGATATTGATCAGTCCTCCCTGGAGGACTGAGATTGATTAGCAAAGGGCTTTGAGTGCGATCCTATGTTTGTTACACCTTTGAATTCAAGCTAATGGAAATGAAGTGAAATCGATATCCTGGGAGATTTTACCATCTATTTGATTAATGACATGCACATTTAGCCTCGTTCTCTGGTAGGAGTATCCTCATATACCATTGCCTTTTGTAGTTTATGTTGAATTTTGTTTTTTATGATTTTTTTCATTAAATTTGGAAGCTGTGACAATATTACGTTAGATTTGTTCATTCTTTTTGCTTCCATGGTCGTCCCAAACGTTCTTATTGGACGAGGGAAGAAGGAAACAAAGATATCTTTGAATGCCTACTATTCTATATCATATGGTAGGAATCCAACTTTACATTAGCACGGAGGTGATGGTAAGGTGCCCGCCATTATTGACATAAGATCAATCACCTATGGGAGCTTGGTATGGTCACATTGTAAAGAGGACTGTGAATTGATGGACTTTCATATCGTTTGATGTTCTATATTTGTACAGGTTTACATTTTTTTTTCTGTTTGATATTCAATTTTATATTTTTTATAATTTTATTATTATTTCATTGCATTAAGATTCTGACCTCACAAGTATTCATTTATTGTTCTTGCAGATCTTTGGGTACATTTTAGCTGTGAAATTCTTGGATTTTCCTTTGGAATTTAGTTGAAGGTCTCCTGGGGTTTCCGCATTGTCATCTCTCCTCGCTGCTCTCAGGATGTGACGTGGAAGAAATGTACCCAGGGGAGGATTTCTCTAGGTTAATTCCCCAATGCCATTTGCAGTCTGATGAATTCTATCAATAAGCAAGTCTTTATTGTCTGCAGAAGGCAACAACTTACATAACAAGGATTTAGCATATTTTTGTAATTCAGAGTTATTGACAGAGTCAGGAATCCCCTAGAGGAGGAGCGTTCGGTTCGGAGTTGATTCCCAGGTCTAATTGTGGTGTAGCCTCCACCTGAGCCGGGGCGTAAAAAGAAAGTTCTTCCTAGGGTTACATAAAACTATCACATATTCTAATATAGACCAAGAAAGAGGAAATATATTTTCCATCCAACTTGCTTTCAATGGAATCTATTATAATACAAAAAATAATATTAAATTATTATATAACTATATAATTGAACCATGAATTGTTTAAATACAGAGACCTAAAACTAAATCATACTTATTTGAAATATTTTAAGGATTTCTATTGTAGATTTTATGATTTTGTGATTATATGAGTCAATATAAACACCAGTAGAGAATACGTATAGCTGTAATCTGTTGAGGGGAACTCTATAATTCATTGAATTCCAATGTTTTATAGAGATCCTCTGGATGTAGTGTCTGCAACTTAAACATACAAAGGCCCTCATTTTCTATATAAACTTTTAAATCTATCTCCACCCCTCGTAGTCTCCTTAACTCTGTCTACTCCAACTAATTGGAGAATTTCTGGTGTGCCATTATGTGTGAAAAGTATTATGAAACACTATGCATTGAAGTTTGACTACAAATATTCATCCTGTGCTCACAAAATCGTTTGTTTAATGTTCTGGTGGTCCTACCCACAAAGTGTAAGGAGCCTGGGAATTTGAGGTCATATATTACATGATTCTGATTTACAGTTTATTAAATCGTCCATTGCATATTATCTTTTATTAGTAGACGATACAATCACATTGTATCATTTTCCTTTTGTAAACACAGGCTCAGAAAACGTGGGGCTAATAAATTGCCCAAGATCTAATTCTCTTTTAAAGTTTTTTTTCACTAGTTTTTTAATATAAACAAAAGGTACAAAATCAGTTGCATGTTTTAAGTTTCTATCTTTTGTTCTTGGGACAAGGAGAGTTCTCCTGTCTTTATTTTCTGTATAGCTAAATGCTTCATGTAATAGATATTCCGGATAACTTCTATTAGTAAATTCTTGTAATAGATTGCCTGCTAATGATTTTAAATCTATATCTAAGGTACAGTTCCTTCTTATCATGCCCAGTTGACCCCTAGGGATATTATTTATCCAAGGTCTATAATGGACGCTATTAAAGTGCAAGTAATTTTTACTGCCCACAGGTTTGTTATAATTCCATTAAATTATTTTTTCCATAGGCTGACAGAGTAATATTCAAAAAGTTAAACAAAGTAACATCCAATTGGTGATTAAGATTAAGATATGAAACAAACTCAAGTGCCAAATCATGTCCCCCTTCCCAAATAATAAACAGACCATCAATGTATTGGCCATAGATTTTGTCTCTGAAAAATTGGGCTTGGTCATTACCCTGCTGGCAGAGGAGTGAAAGAACCAAAGGAATGAATCGGCTGAATCAGCGCTCTGGGATCGGTGATTATAGCTCCTCTGTGATAGGGTTTTGTCAGTGTTAGGTATGGTGCTGTGAATCCCCTGGTACTTGGTCTGTAAAAGTGCTATAGTTTTTTCAGTATGTTGTGTTGTACAACAAAAGTATATTTGTTTTACCAGAATACTTGCTACCGGGTATGCCTGGTTGGCATTTGAGGCTGTATCTGGACATTTCTTACTACCGTAGTTTGTACGGTAAAAGAGTTAACACTAAACCCTGCATCCTTGTATGCCCAAACTTAAGTGAACACCTGGGAAAAACACACCATATAGTCTTAGAAATGTGAATAATAACTTTATCATGTGAGAAAGAACATGTAGCCTATGAGTAGATGTTTGGTGATGCTCAATGATGTCACCTATTATTCAGAAACTGTTCCTTATGAAATCCTCCAAAACATATTGTAAGAATTTTTTGTTTTTTTGTTTTCTACAATGGATCTACCCACAGAGATTAATATAAACCAAGTTATCTCCTTTTTCTTAAGCTTTGAAAGGATTATAAAAACTGTTCAAAATGAAACATACATAAAAGCCATCTGTGCTGAAAAAAAAATCAGTGGTCAAGTCATATAGTCAGTCTACAGATCCCAAAATCTAATTGTACCAAGCACTTCTGTAATAACTTTTTAGAAAATGAATTGAGGTTTAAAAATTTGACACCCTACCCCAGGCTAAGTGGAAAAAACTTAGACCTGCAAGATGTATAACTCTAAAGGTTATTTTTATTAAGCAGGGAAAAGGCCTATCTCCAGCAAAAATTTCAGATTTTTGCCAGAGATAGGATGTCTCCAAATCTTTCAAAGGCTACCACCATGCTATTGCCAGCATTAGCCCCTGTTGGTAAAGAGGTTTTTCGGGTTTTCTCTTAAAAAAAACCTAATTAACAAGGATCGCAGCAATCCTTTTTCTGCTATAGCCATCATAGGTTGGAGATAGCAGAAGACATTCGTTGAATAAAATCTTTTTTTTTTTTTTTTAAATAAAACATTTTTTCATATGGCAAAACTAGCAAAGTAATTTAGTTATATACGTATATTTTATATAATTTTTTATATTTTATTATTATTATTATTATTATTATTATTATTATTATTATTTTGTACAAGTGGAACTGAAAGCATAAGTCCAGTTCCACTGCTCATAAGTGAACCTAGCAACTCTTACTATTGCAGATTTGTGCCAAACTTTGCCTCTACTACTGCACTCTAAAATGATTGAACAAATGGTAGGAAATCAACAGTGGTAACATGAAACGCAGATGCAGATAGAACAATTCAGAAATTAAAGACTGAATTGTTTAAATTGTTTTAATAACTTCTGCTTTTAAAAATACAGGAGTTATTAAAATATCATAAAGATAGATGCTTCTGTTGGGGCATTAGGGGTAATTCAGTCACAATTTATATACCAAAGTCACAAACTGACACATGGGGGTATATTATTATTATTGTAGATTTGTAAGGCGCCACAGTGCTCCGCAGCGATGTACAGTATGGAAGACAAGGACATACATAAAACAGTACATATGTAAAACAAGAACAGACAAGTCAGACAAAATGAATGGAGACATGAAAACAAAGCGTATGGAGGACCCTGCTCATTAGAGAGCTTACATTCTAAGGGGAAGAGGGCACAGTTGAAACAAAAGGAGCGAGTGTGGCTCAGAGTGGAGATTGGGATAGTTGTGAGGGTGCATTAGTCTGAATAGTGTTATCGAGGATAAGGTCACCTCTAAAAATAAGATGGGTTTTCAAAGAGCATCTAAAGATTTGAAGGCTGTGGGAAAGTCTGATTGGGAATGGTAAGGAATTCCATAAGTAGGGAGCAGCATGGGAGAAGTCTAGTAGGCGGGAGTGAGAGGTGGTTATCAGAGACAACACAAGGCGCAAGTCAGAGGTAGATCTAAGAGGGCAGGAGGGAGAGTATTTTGATATGAGATTTGAGATGTATGCAGGAGTGTTGTTGAGCGCATTATAGGTGAGGGTGAGTAATTTGAATTTGATTCTGGAAGACACAGGGAGCCAGCGTAGGGATTTGCAAAGTGGTGCAGCAGATGAGCAGCGGTGAGAGAGGAAGATCAGTCTTCATTTAGTACATTCTACAAAATGATAACTAGAATCTGATTGGTTGTTATAGGCAACATCTCTATTTTTTCAAATTCGCAGTTTAGTAAATATACCCCATGGTGGGAGAAACTATACCACTGTAAAGCAAGAATGCATAGCTATTAAGTGGGTGCTTGATTCCCCAAAATATTACCTGCTGTGCAGCCTATTTAAATTATTGTCAGACTACTTCCCTCTCACATGGATAATGCAACATTAGGAGAAGGTTGGAGAAACAGGGTGGCATTTTGTCTTACTTAACATTACTTTCTCTATTGAACATAGTCTAGGGACTCACAAGGAAGTAATGATGCCCTATCGTGTCAGGCAGACCTTTAGGGAAGGGGGTGTTTCTGTTGCTCAGAAACATCCCCACACTCAAATCACAGTCTGTTGGTATTAAGGAGGAAAAACGTCTAGGTACCTCACAGTTAGTGCCTGTATTAAACATACCTCCCAACTGTTCAAATTTAGGCAGGACAGTCCCTATTTAAGAGGTCTGTCCTGCTCGCAGGGAGATATGTCCTGCCTAGCAGAGCAGCAGTGAATGGGTGCTATATACAGCTGCCACTGGTTTGTGCGACATTGAAAGGTTGTTTTGAAGATGACTGTGGGTGCCCCAGCGTGGCGCACGAACATTGTCCTGATTCTCCAACTTTAAAGATGGGAGGTATGATTAAATGAACTATAAAAATGTAAGGGGTATATTTACTAAACTGCGGGTTTGAAAAAGTGGAGATGTTGCCTATAGCAACCAATCAGATTCTAGTTATCATTTATTTAGTACATTCTACAAAATGACAGCTAGAATCTGATTGGTTGCTATAGGCAACATCTCAACTTTTTCAAACCCGCAGTTTAGTAAATATACCCCTAAGAATCATTTTTGTGGCGATCTGACTATGTTTTAATGAACTTTGGTGTCAACAGCATGGTCACTATTATTGTTCTAAGCAGGGGCAGAACAGTGCATCATCTGATCCCATAGCAAAATGTGCATAGGGGCTCAGCGATGCTGTTCCTACCTCACTAAATTCCCTACTCTGCTCTATTGAGAGCAGAGCAGAGGTATCAGTAATGGTACCAGGCGGGAGTGGGTGGCTGAGAGGTGGGGGCAACTTAGCATTGCCAGGCAGACCTCAACTCCGGGCCCCATAATTGCCGCACCCCCTGCACACATGATAGTTAAGCTACCTGGTTCTACCTATATTTGGCTTTAGAATATTGTTCTCATTATATTTTGGCTCAAATCTTTTTCTATTTTTTATGAAAAAAAAGGGAAATTAAAAGTTAGCTACATGTACTCATCTGCAGCTTCTTGGCTGCTGAGAGTGATGTGAAGCACAGAGGAACTATAACACTAATTGTATTTTTTTGTTTATTTTAATTAGATGTGAAGGAAGATTAGTATTAATTATGTCGAGTTGTATTCATTTACAAAGTATATTACTCTTGATAAAATGTTCAAGGTGGAAGTATGTAAAGGATGTTGATATGGTATTTTTTCCTTTTTTTAGATTAACATACATTATAACATTTATATATATTGCATTTTTTAATAATTCTGTCACTATTATCATCATCGTTGTCATCATCATCAGCTATTTATATAGCACCACTAATTACGCAGCGCTGTAGAGAGAACTAACTCACATCAGTCCCTGCTCCATTGAAGCTCACAGTCTAAATTCCCTAACACACACACATACAGACCGAGAGAGACTAGGGTCAATGTAATAGCATACAGTTAACCTACCAGTATGTTTTGGAGTGTGGGAGGAAACCCACGCAAACAGAGAGAGAACATACAAACTCCACACAGATAAGGCCATGGTCGGTTATGGTAAGTGTGGAGTTTTATTTGGAACTATCTGTTTTCCTTTCTTTCTTTTGCGCGGAGAGGGGGGGCGTCTCACTTCCCTCCTCCGTGTGCACTGAATGTCATTTAGCGGACCAAGACAGAAGAGAAGAAAAGAAGAGAGATCAAAGAAGCCAATACAAAGATAAGTAAAAGACGGAGGAGAGCAGAAAGGCACAGTGTGTTGAATAAGAGGGGGGAAAGGAAGGCACAGGGTGATGAAGAAGATGGGGAGGGGAGAGAGGCACATGGTGATGAAGAAGATGGGGAGGGGAGAGAGGCACATGGTGATGAAGAAGAGGGAGCGAAATGCAGAGGGTGATGAAGAAGAAGGGGGGAGAGATGAAGGCACAGGGTGATGAAGAAGGGAGGGAGAGAAAAGCACAGGGTGATGAAAAAGAGGGGGCAGCAGCATGCCACAAAGTGATGAAGGGGGGGGAGCAGCATGGCAGAGTGTGAAGAGGGGTAAAAACAGCATGGCACAGAGTGATGAAGGGGGGAACAGTATGGCAGAGTGTGAAGAGGGTCAAAGCAGTATGGCACAGGGTGATGAAAGGGTGCCAGGAGGAGGGCGGAGAAAAAGCAGCACGGCACAGTGTGATGAAGGGGGGGTCAGGTGAAGGGGCAAAAAGCAGCATGGAGGGTGCAGTGTGATCATAATGGGGCATAGCGTGGTTGTGATGAAGGGGCACAGTGTGATCATAAGAATGCACAGCGTGGTGGTAATGATCAAGGGGGGATGATGAATAGGGCCCCCAACATTCCAGGACCCAGACAAGCTGCAACTAAAGAAACCGGCAGCCACAGGTGGTGAAAGTGACAAGAACAGGTAGTAGAGAGCAGAAGAGTCTGTGAAATGTTGTGATTCTAGTGGGACAATCCCAATTTTTGGTGAGTGTTATGCCCAATGTAAAATACAGGCCAAGACTGTGAACTCTTTATGTACACACTGTATTCTTTATATACTACACTGTGGTGTTAGATGTCCTGAAAGTCAGGAGTGCTTGGACATATGTCACGCTGCGGCGAAATCAAGGCCTAGTGCTTTTCACCTGCTAGCCATGCCCCAATGATGCATAGCTACGCCCCCAATGGTATGACCACACATACTTTATAATTTAATTTTTTACCATGCTCAACTATAAGGGGGGCCCATGAAGTTGTTGTACCGGGGCCCTGAATTCCTCTTGGCAGCCCTGCCTGCGTCTACACTGTATGATGGCTGAAAGTATCTAGCCCTTTGGCCTAGGACAGAGAGAGGGAATATGTGACGGTTTGGACAGAAAAGCATTGGGCGGGGTATATTTAACCAGATTTTTGAGTCAGGTGATAGGTGAAATATGTTCCAGGAAGATTTGATTTAAGTAAAGCTGAAAACAAGGGATTTTGAAAAGTAATAATGTCAAATAAATGTTTATAAAAAAATGTTTTTTATAACCCTGAAGCCTACATGTCCTGAGGTTGGGAATGAATGCTGTTAGGTGTGTGTATGAATCAAGTCTCGCATCGGATTCTAGCGCAGCGCCTCCACCCAAATCTTACCTATAGTCCTTGGGTAGTAGTATTTTTAGATCCTTATAAGGGATCGATTCAGGAAACCCCCGACCAACTCATGGAATATGATTACACAGTAAGGAATATAATCACACCTGATGCATTCATTAGCAAAAAAGTCACCAGGCACATTTATTAGCATACAGTAGCGGAAAGTAATCTGGTAGGCTTGGGCAACTGATAATGGGTATTAATAGGAAATGCTGGCCTCCATATTGCTATGGTGGGCCAGAGAATAAACGTGATTATCCCTCAAAGGTATCGGCCCGAAAAATGTTACAGAAGCACAAGTTTAGGACAGTGGATATAATCAGTAAATATAACTCAGTTACACAATATTATATGTCTATCATAATGCAATCTGACAATGTTCATCAGCAACGCCATGACTTTTAGCCAAATACTTGTTTGGTACATTGTGGGCAGTCACGCTCCCACTCCTCACTTTATCATACCTACAGACTCCACCATGAGAATTAAATGAAAAACTACCATGATGGGCTTGTTGACAGTGACCCAGGCCACGTGTTGAAAAATGGAGCAGCACAATTGATCACTAGCTTCCAAGGTTGAATATTTAGCGCAGTCTGTGCAGTGACTGTACCAAACAAATGAAAAGAGTTTAAACTAAAGGAGCAGTCTCTGACTACCACCTCACTATGGACACCTGGCAATGGTCATCTAGACGTTTTGAATGTATCTTGATGCAACCACTGCTTACACAGTATTTTGAGTTGCACGTATCTGTAGTAGGCTGCAATGTTATGGCCATAATTTTACTCCTACATTCGGGGCGTAAAATTGAATATAAAAACTAGAGCTGAGCGGTTCAGATTATATGAAATTCGATGGAATCGGACATTGGGGACCCAAGTGAAATCGAGTTGTGACTCGGTTTCCCCTGCCAAACTGGGATCTCAGAATGAGACAAAACGTAATTTCCATGATTTTTTGTGTGCAATACTCTCGCAAGTTTTGGATTGCCATCTTTTGTATATATAGTCCATAATGTTCTCTCAAATGCCATTTTAGAAGAGACAGCGTGTAGGGACAAGGTTATATGCAGTGCTCTGCTGATAAAATAGCATTCAGGGTGAACAAGGGACATAGGAAAGCAATAGAATACTGTCATTATTGTAAAGCAGTTCTGGAGAGAATGGTTAGCTACAATAGTTTGCTAATCAATTGCTTTTAATTTCAATCTTAATACACTTTACACAGACTAGTGGCTACTGGTTGTTGTTAATGCATTACATTGCATATATCTAATAGTATATTGGAATCATGTTTTATTATTAAATGTGCTGCATGAACCATCCATTGGTTTAATTGTATCCCAAGGCTAAGGTACACTCACATACAATTTATAACATACAATACCCACATCACTGCGCCAGGGAGTAACTTTGATCTATATTAACTATTTGGGAACTGGGACTTGTTCCCCACATTTCTCCCACAGGCTGCAATCTACACTTAAGTAAACCAGCGCGGCCCCTTTTAACAGACTGAGTGAGGTAGATATCATTTTGAACTAACTAGTAAATTCTTTGAGAAAAACAGTGCATTTGACATCAGACTATTAGCAGCAGAATCCAAAAAACAAACAGATTTCTTTCTTTTAAAAGTTAAAGTTTGTCTATTGAGTAATGTTGTGTGGGGCAGTGACAAATTAAATAATTTTGAACAACAACTGGGTGTTTGCATGTGAAATTCAGCAGCATTTGCACACCCCCAAAAAGCTATATATTCCAATATGTTTTTTTTTCCAATACTGATCTATTTTGGAAGGGTCATTCAGTGAAATCAATATTTAAAGAAGGCTGTTAGTAAGAGTCAGCACACAGCTGGACCCAAGCATCCCCCCCCCCCCCCCCTATCCCCAGAAAAAAGCTATATATATTACAATCTTTTCTATTTTTCAATACTTTTATATTTTGGAAGAGTCATTCAGTGAAATCTATATTTAAGAAGGGAATTTTTGTTACAGGTTTATTTTGGGCATTTTCAACATTCAGTAACTACATGTAGAACATTGCAGCTGCTGCAAAAAAAATGTCATCTGCCATGCCACCGACTGAAGCAAGCCCATTCAATTACTTAAATAACAAAAAAATTAGTGTAAGATGCAAGAGATAAAAATGTTGAAATGCTACGCAGACACTAAATTTTAAACTTTACACAGTAGGCAATATGTAAAGTGAAGAGGTAGTAGCAATTGTCATTAGATGGACAGAGGCATCAATATTATATTTACACAAATAGATAACCAATTGTGAAGAGCTACCTAATTTGCTGCCACTATATAATGAAAATGCTGAGCAATAAATGTGGCCTGCACTCCTACTACAACAATTCAAAGTTTAGCGTCACAATACATTGCCAGAGTATTCATCCATTGCCAAGAGTATGGCTTTCAAAACCTTTGTTTTACTTATATGCTCTGTGCCCTAGTGCTGCCCTTCTGAAACAAACCAGGGGACTCGTGTATATTTATGGGGAGGGAGGGAGGAAAAATAATTTCCCCTAGACTTGCAGCAGAGGTGGTCCACAAGACCCATGTATATAAATAGGGCATGTATAGAAATTATTTTTACATGTTCTATTTGTGATATGTAAGAAATATGTAAATGAGTCAGTTCAGATAGGCCAGTAGTTGCCCTTCTCACACATGCAAGTATGTATAATACTTACATTGTTGCAAATTTGGTTGCCCAAAACATATCTTGACAATGCAATTGAAAGTCCACATACTGAGAGATTAACAGAACAGATTCTGGACCTGGCAAAGAATATATGTAAAGATGGAGATATAATGGATGATGATTTATGCTTTCTAATTGAGTTAGAGAACCGTAAATTATGGTTAATTTTTTTTAGAATTGAATTGGAGAAAGCAAATGCATGGTGGCAGATTTACAAATCCTTCATTAAGACAACAGTGGACAACTATGGACAGAGGAATTAGTAGACATTTTAAACATGATGAGAGGGCACAATGTTAAATGATGCAAGTAATGATGGTATTGTCCTTGGGGTAAGGTACATCTGTACCATAATGCTGCCCTTCAAACCAGGGGACTCGTAAATATTTATGTGGGAGGGAGGAGGAAAAATCATTTCCCTGGAGTAAACTCGGTTTGCCCCCGGGGTGACAGGGACTGCATCAGACATGGGCGGTCCCCAAGAAAGGGCGTACTTACTGTGACGCCAAGATGACCTTGTCTACGGCATTCTGCTGCTGCGTCCCAGGCTATTGACAGGCAGCCAAAACGCACGACTGTAATTAAAATAACAGGCAGTGGTCTTTGGGCAGCACAGTGGCCTAGTGGCTAGCACTTATGCCTCACAGCACTGAGGTCATGAGTTCGATTCCCGACCATGGCCTTATCTGTGTGGAGTTTGTATGTTCTCCCTGTGTTTGCGTGGGTTTTCTCCGGGTGCTCCGATTTCCTCCCACACTCCAAAAACATACTGGTAGGTTACTTGTCTGCTTTCAAAATTTACCCTAGTCTCTCCCTCTCTGTCTGTCTGTGTGTGAGTGTGTGTCTATATTAGGGAATTTAGACTGCAAGCTCCAATGGGGCAGGGATTGATGTGAATGAGTTCCCTGTACAGCGCTGCGGAATTAGTGGCGCTATATAAATAAATGATGATGATTTGGATGGACAGTGGTATGAATGAATAGAGTTAGATATTTTGAAAAGTAAATGGGCATAGTTGTCCTGCACCCATACTACAAAAATTCAAAGATTAGACACAAAAATTCAAAGAATAGACACACAATATATTGCCAGGGCTTTCCTACCTTGCTTTTCTTATATCATCATCAGCAGCTATTTATCTAGCGCCTCTAATTTCGAAGCTCTGTACAGAGAACTCACTTCAGTACCTGCACTATTGGCGCCTACAGTCTAAATTCGCAAACATAGACACATACAGACCAAGAGAGACAAAGGTCAATTTAATAGCAACCTTATATGCTCTGTGCCGTAATGCTGCCCTTTCGAATTAAACTAGGGGACTAGTTATGTGGGAGGGAGGGAGGGCAGAAAAATCATTGCCCCAGTGTAAGCTTCATCTAACCCGGAGGTCTATTTGCAATAGAGGTGGTCCGCAAGAATGGTTGTACTCACTCTGACGTCAGGGCAACCGTGAAGCCTCACACTGCTTCCCGGCTAATGACAGGCAACTCTGACGCGCGGCTGTAATTAAATTATTGCTGCCTCTTGAGTGGACATAGGGGCATGCTCTTGTTCCCATTTTTCCTATCTCTATGCTACAGATTCCTGCTCATAAGCTTTTATTACATTGAGTTAAGTCCTGGGGCACCCGAGTACCTGTGAGCGCATCCAACTCTACAGGAAAGTTGGCTGCTTTAGGTGAAGACCTGTCCTGCTAGTTCTAAAAGTTTATGACAGGTTTGGCTGCAATGAAAGGAAGACATCAACGCTATTCATTTTTTTTTTTTTAATTGAATCAGAGAAAACAAATGCAATGATGGCAAAGTTTCAAAATCCTTCATAAAAACAGTTCGCTGCAGACTTTGGCCAACATTGGTGAAAATTTAGAACGTTGTAAAGGGATCATTAGAAAATAGACTGAAAATGACTGGAAATTAATGTTAATGCTATAAATAGTAATATAGGAGCAAAAACAACTCAAAATGACATTATATTACCTATTTTTCCAAATTTTTAATTAAATCCAGATCCAAAACCAAAACCTTTCCCGATAGTTCGACAAAACCGGTAGCAAAGCCAAAACATGAAGTTGGGTTAGAACAGACACCGTTTTGAAACCAAAACATTAGGGTCAGCGCACATCTCTAATAAAAACATTATCCTTGTATCCTTTTGTAGGCATTCAAACCAAATGGACTCTACCCAGTATAGAAATTTGAAACTACCTACAAATAAAACACTTTTTAAATTGAGAAGAGATCCGCAATTATGTAGGCAGACAACTCAGCCCATTTGAAACATTGTATGTGGCGCCATCCTAGCCCACATATATTATCATGTATTTATAAACTTCTAAACTTTTCGACGTATTACCAAAATTTACCAGGGATTGGGAAAGAGATCTGGGTAGCTTGGTTTAAGAAAGCCCAATTCATTTTTCTTTTTGAGATCCATTACAAGATCTTATCTAGATGGTATTGCTGTTCTAGTCTCCTTGCCAAGATGTACCCTGGGGTTGCCGATACTTGTTGGAGATGTTGGAGATGTTATTTGGTGAAAAGGACTCCTCTACATATTCAGTGGGAATGCAACAGTGAATATGATTGCCTATAACTAAATTCTACCTTCATCTGACATGTTTGAGGAATTCTGTGCTATTTGGACTAAGTGGTTAGACCCAAATTAGGCATCATATCCAGTTTATGTCTCCGGGTTTTACTTAATGCCTTCAGCGGATTCTGCGTTTTGGCATATCTAACAGTCCAAGCAGGAGATCCTCTCTTTTGTTTGGATGGGCTTTATTTGTATTCAATGGAGAGAGGCTTTGGCAACACTAAAAAAAGGCTCAATGGAGCATGAGGGCTGATGTCCTGCTCAGATAGATAAATACATAGTGGGACCCATATATGTCACGAGCCGCGGCTCCACTACTGGTCACCGTAGTTCGCCTCTCTCTGCTCGGGCGTCCCAGCCGTCACCGTGAAGGACCGGGAAGTCACTTCCACCCTCTTCGTTCCGGTTGCCTGGGCAACAACCGGGACGTTTCTCTCTCCCTGCCGCTGTCAACAGCCCGGCGCACGCGTGCAGGTCTGCACTGCTCAGACTCCTTGGCTGATTGGGGGGTGTTTCATCCGCCACCTGGGCTAATTATTCTGGGCACTCTGCGTTTTGATTGAGTCACTTCACTATATAAGGCAGTGAGGGCTTAACCTCACTGCCGGTTATAGCTTCTGTCCCAGATTGCTGACCAGCTCATCTCTTCAGCCCCTGTGATATTTCAGATTGCTTCTTGTGTATGACCCCTGGCTCGCTACTGGACTTTGTTGGATTGCCTGTGACCCTAACCTCTGCCTGTTTTTCGGATGAGTTGTTTGCTGTCGGCCCTGACCTTTTGCCTAGACTCCACTCTGCTGCCCGCTGTTGCCCTCTGACCTCGGCCTGTTTCTGGACTCCTGTACCTTCCACCATCAGGCCCTCGCCTGTGCTGCAGGAATATCATAAACTTGTACTACTCTGAGTTAAAGACCTGGGGACATCTGAGTACCCGTGAGCGCGTTCAGCTCTACGGGAAAGGCGGCTGCTATAGGTGAAGACCCCATCTGCCTGTTCTATAAGTTCATGATATTTCTTGTCAGACCTATCAATATAATAGGCAGATCCACCAAAAGCAGGTAAATAAAGCTTTGCATTTATATTTTAGTTTACCTAACCCCACCTAAAACTAATTTTTTAGGTTTAGATAGTGTTAGCCTTTAATGATATTTTTGATATATAGGTTGATTTCAGTGTGTTTTATAGTACTGATATATTCTTGTCCCAGTTGGTGAGCAATGCTTCAATGGAAAATGAAAGATCCTGCCACAACCCTGCCCACCATATTGACAGAGGAGCTCATGTGATGTCTGGTGACATCACAATTTCATATTCCTGCCAGCGCAAACTCACTGAAGATGGAAGCATCAATGATCTTGTCATCTCAAGGATTGGTAAGTAACTGTTAACAAACATTGTGATGGACATGTAAGGGGCATGTTTCGAGGTCTGATGGGATGCGGGGAGGTTTGATAAGCAAGTAAGGGGTATGTTGGGAGCTCTGATGAGCATGTAAGGAGAGAATCAAACAAGAAAAAAGTCTCTGTTGTGTGGGAACTCTCAAAGGGTCCACACTGATCAATTAAAATCTTCCAAACTCTATATGTTTTTAATTTTTTTAGTCAATTATATTAAAAATGGTAGCTAAGGAAAGTGAGAGAAGTCTGATGACAGGGGGTGTCTGATGGGTGTATAAGGAGGTCTGAGGGGCATGTGGGAAGGTCTGAGGGGTATGTCTGATTGCATGTGGAGGATTTTAGAGTACATGAGGAATCTGACAGCTCGTTGGAGTCTGAGTAGATATGGGTGCATTTTGGGGCAAGTGGAGATCTGAGGGCATTTTGGGCCATGTGGGGGGTCTGAGTGGGGATGAGTGATGTGGGTTTGCTAAACAAGGTTATTTTTGATGATTTTTAATTCTCCAAATTAAGGCTAATGTGAAGCTCTGTTGAAGGTTGGTTGTATCTATTATATACTGTGTGATATGTGAAGTAATGTGTACATTTATTGATCGGCTTTAAATATTAAATGTACCTATTTATTTTTCAAACAGGCCCCAACATTCCAGGGTGCAAACAAGAAACCAGTAGAAATCAGTGGATTCCTACGCTATTTTACAGGGATATGAACACATGTACATACATATGCAATATGTAAAATAAACAGCTTGTATAAAACGAGGATAAAACCAAGAAAATATATCTTCCATGCTCCACTAATCTCTCAACTATTTTTGTGGAAATCACTACAAAATCTTTTTCTATTTGTGTTGACCATGAAATACCACAGCTCCTACAGGTTTGTACACTCTGTGGCTACTTCATCAGGTAAACCTATACACCTGCTTGTTAATGTAAATATCTAACCAAGCAATCATGTGGCACAACTTAATGCATAAAAGAATGCAGACATGGTCAAGAGGCTCAGTTGTTGTTCAGACCAAACACCATAATGGGAAATAAATTTGATATAAGTGACTTTGACCATAGAATGATTGTTGGTGCCAGATGGTATGGTTTTAGTATGTTAGAAGCTGCTGATCTCTTGGGATGTTCATGCACAACTAACTCTAGAATTTGTAGAGAATGGTGTGCAAAACAAACATCCAGGCAAAAAGAAAAGAATGACCAGATTGGTTCTAGCTGACAGGAAGGTAACTGATATAATCATGTGTTACAACAGTGTTATGCAGAAGATTATGTCTGGTTGCTCAACATGTTGAACCTTAAAGAGGATATGCTACACCAGCAGAAGACCCAAACAGTGTCCACTCCTGTGAGCTAAGGACAGGACACTGGGACAACAGTGGGCACAGGCTCACCAAAACTGGACTGTTGAAGACTGGAAAAATGTTTTGTCTGAAGAATCTCGATTTCTGCTGAGACATGCTGGTATGGTCAGAATTTAGAGTAAACAAAATGAATCCATGGATCCATCCTGCATTATGTCAATGGTGCAGCCTGGAGGTGTGGGCGCTGTAATGATGTGGGATAGCTTTTCTTGGCACATATTAGGCCTCTTAATACCAACAGAGCATCGTTTAATTCCAACAGCCTACTTGTGTATTGTTGCCGGCCATGTGCATCCCTTTATGGTCACAGACTACCCACCTTCTAATGGCTACTTCCAGCAAGATATCACACCATGTCACAAAGCACATGTCATCTCAAACCTTTGGGATGTGGTGGAATGTGAGATTCACAGCATGAATGACCTGTGGACAAATCTGCAGCAACTGGGTAATGCTATCATGTCAACATAGACCAGAATATCTAAGAAATGTTTCCAGCACATTCTTAAAACGATTTCAAGAATGCAGACTGTTCTAGGGGCAAAGGGGGCCATGTCCACTATTATTAAAGTATACCTAATGAAGTGGCCACTGAGTGTATGTGTAGAATAACCATGTATTAAATATATAGGAAAATAAAGTGAAAATAGTCCCTGAGGAATAGGGTACATTTTTAACTCTTTAAAAGAGTTGTACTTGTCCAGCTTTTACAAATAATGGTAACAACTGTATTTAAAGGGTGCGGTATGGCATCTTGGATGTCAGTGTCACATGATTGGTTAGCAATTGCACTAGTTGAAACGTGCCTTAGAAAAAGTAGATATTGTGCACACTTTCAATTCCTCCAAGAAACACTATCACAGTCCCTTTAAGGTTATCTAAAACTCTCAAATACCTATTTAAACTACTTTCTGCTTCCTGTGTAAATAAATGATCATTAACTATGTGTGACACCCAAAGTATCTGCAGACAGAAGCAATGATATGAATTCTTACCACAGGTCCTTAGTAAGGAAACATCTGCAAGACCTAATCAGAAAAAAACATCTTGGTTTCCATTTCAGTTTAGCACTTTTATAGTCGGGGAATAGAAACTGAAAGGTAAGAGATTAGCATGTTATCTGTATACTCCAAGTACAAACATTTTTGGTGTTACCAATTTATTCATGAAATCTAAGCTCATATGAGTTCATTGTTGAATTTTTCCCATAAACCTTTTATACTTCCTGAAAAAAACATGTTTAAAAACATTTAATTTGAAAAAATCAACAGTGTTTTTACATGAAAGCAACATCATGAAAATGTCTGTGTATGATTATACCTGTGCTTTGTATATCTTCATATCTTCCTCATCATTCAGCACAGGAATCAGGATGTCAGTGACAGCCCTTAGTTCATGTGCATCAGCAGGTAAATAGCTGTTAGATCCTTCAGACACAGTAAGTATCATTTATCACCATGCAAAATTGCAATCACAAAGTGCAAACAGTGTTTTGTGATGTCACACACCTACTTTTACACAAATATTTAATTGTAAGCACAAGGACATCCAGGCCAAGAAGATGTTTGCATTGGTGAAAAGGTTTGCATTGGCCAATGGGGGAAATGGACAGATTGATGGCATGCACGGCTGAGTATGAATTAGTTGCACAAATGCACCAACTTTTGTATCAAGATACAAAAAATTAGATTTCATTTTGTGAGATTAAATTATTATAGCTAAAGGAATGAAGGGGCGTCTTTACAGGATCATTTCCTTTTTTGTGAGGGTGCACAGACTTTTTCCCTGAAAAGGAAAATATTAATGGGGTGTCATCCCTATACTTTTTGTGGGATGAATGTAGCACGTTCTGTGGGGACATAGGTGCACTTTTACCAATTTAATGAAAAAATTCAAACACACAAAGTGACACATCTAACTAAGACAGAACTTACAACCAAACCACTAACACTCCATAAATGAGGCTAAATCTCAGCCATGCCCTAAGGGGATATCCAGAAGCTTCCCTGGCTCTCTAATCACTGGATAAACAAACTGGGTAGATACAATATGGAAGTGGAATTGACATTGTAGGCTCCAAAGGAAACTGTTATAGGTGAGAGAGATGCATATGTCAGAAATGGGATTCATCTAAAAAATAATCATCCATTGGTTATTCAGTAAGTTGTGCTTTTGATTAAATATACATTATTTTGGTAAAGCCCCAAGAAGTGTATTGTGCCTTACACTCACCCATTTACATGGGAGAAGTGAGCCTCTCCCTACTCCCCCACAGCCGACCTGTAAATAGCTTCAGCCAAATATGGCTTAAGCTCCTTGAGAGATAGTTTTTCAGCTGACAATGCTCAGAGTGGCTCAGCCAGCTGTGATAATACAATAAAAAAGTAAGGTTGCAACACAGAGGACCCACAAAACAGGCATCAAGTATGAGGGAAATAGGAAACATTGCTAAAGACTAAGAGGAATGTGGGGTGTAAAATCAGCATGCGGGAGATAATAGGAGCAGGATATAAGAGGAGCAAACAGGATACAATAGGAGCAAGAGGGATTTTGGAGAAATTTTAAGAGGAACAAGTGGGACATCAGAGGACCAAGTGGGATAATAAGAGGAGCTAACATGAAATAAAGATATACAATAGAAAAGAGGTACTCAGCAGAGAAGGACAAGAGAAAAGTAAGAAGAGAGTTGGAAAAACTAGAAAGCAAACAATGGACAGTGTTATGTGAAATTAGCCTGCCCCTGTTCTGGTGGGCGTATCCTCGATAGAGGCGGCATTTTTTCTGGAGATCCTTGAAGGCTCTGATATAAAACTTTTAATCTACTATCATCCGGCCACAACAACATATTTGGTGGTTCTCCATAGATGCCTAAATAGTACAGGGATAAGAGGCAGGCAAGGTTATTGCCATATTAGCCAGTTCCCTGCTTGTGCCTAACCAGAGAATCCTGTCTTGAGACTCAGTTCTTAACGCATATTGCCATTTTGAACCAAGGTTCATCCAACACCCGCCAGCTCAGTCTTTTACTTGACTCCAATGCCATTCATAAAATAAAAAACTTTTTTCTTAATTTTAAAATTATTCATACCTATATTAAATTGGCTTATATTCCCCAATTATCAAGATATTATGATTAGTGAATAAATATACCAAATGATAAAGTGGAAAGAATTGAAAAGATATTTAAAACAATTAAAATCCCAATCTAAAACAAAATATGAAACACTGTTAATAAGTTATCATTTAATCTATTTTACTATCATTATTATAAGTTAAATGTGTTCTTGTATACATTTTTTTGCACATCAATATGGATATATCTGGCACCAATGTCTGTCACATAATGGCATCAATTACTGTACTACTGCCATGTACAACACTGTGGAACTGTGTGGTGCTCTATTAATAAACGCTAATCATAATGATAATTCTTAGAATCCCATTGGAACCATCTCTTAGATATTCTTCTGATAATAAAACTCCCAAAACATAAGGCTACCTCCCTACATTCTAACTTTTAGTGTGATCAGACAGGCTATAAGAAAAACTAATTCAGGACTAGTACCATGATTTACCTATTACCCTTCTCTCTCACTAAACATGATAACAAGTTTACAGCCTCTACTAGATTCAAACCAGCCACTACAAATAGTGAGATTTTCAAGAACATATATCTTTATCATATCTATAACCACACAGAAGGTTCTTAATATGACTTTAAAATGCATTCACAAAAGGCAAATCTGTATCATTGCCTATGGGACAGATTTGGAGATTGGCTAATAATCATCTACTTTATTTCCAGCCATTAGCCCCAGAGTGGATTATATTAGGGGGTAAATTTATCAAGCTGCAGGTTTTAAAAAGCAGGGATGTTGCCTATAGCAACCAATCAAAATCTAGTTATCATTATTTAGTACATTCTACAAATTGACAGATGAATCTGATTGGTTGCTATAAGGTAACATCTCCAGTTTTCAATCCCGTGGCTTAATAAATTGACCCATAGGTATCGTTTCAATAGGCAAAGAACATCCAAAAGACTGCACGTGGAACCAAAATTCTGCTCTCTCTGTCACACTGTTCAGAGTAAAGCTGATTCACATTTCAGAATAGACGGGTTGGATGTATTACTTAAGAAATAAAAAACGTGGAAAGATTTCTTCCACGAAGAAAGAGGTTCAGAAATGCTTTTTATACATGTGTAAGTCTAATAATTGGATGAAGTAGGCTAAATTAATTAATATTGTTTTACCGTGCGATTGCGATTAGCACACTACGGTTAATAACGCAATTGCACAGGTAAACAACACACACTTACACAGCCTCGGACTGGCCTGCCAGCCAGCTGGGCTGTTCACCAGTAGGCCCCAACGCGATTAAGCTCCGTCCCCTCCGACGTTAGGGCGGAGCTTGCAGGGATCACCTGACTGACCGACGTCTGCGGCGGCAGTGTCAGTAACAAACACACTACCGAGCAGGTGCAGAGAGCCGTGTCTGGGCTCTCTGCACCTGCGCGGTAGTGTGTTTTAAACTTCAGCAGGGAAGGAGGAGTTGTCCTCCTGTCGCGGCCACCCAGAGGAGCAGGATGCCGGAGCATTTCAGAGTCACAGGTAAGTGACACATTGCGCTCCCAAGCCAGCCAGCCTGTTTTGGTTTTTTTTGAAAAACAAAAGAGCCCTATGTTGAGGGAAATGGGGGATCCATATATATATAATTAAAGAGGGAAATGGGGAGAGCCCTGAGGGATGAAACGGGGAGAGCCCTGAGGGATTAAATGGGAAGAGCCCTGAGGGATGAAATGGGGAGAGCCCTGAGGGATGAAATGGGGAGAGCCCTGAGGGATGAAATGGGGAGAGCCCTGAGGGATGAAATGGGGAGAGCCCTGAGGGATGAAAGGGGGAAATGGGGAGAGCCCTGAGGGATGAAATGGGAAGAGCCCTGAGGGATGAAAGGGGGAAATGGGGAGAGCCCTGAGGGATAAAATGGGAAGAGCCCTGAGGGATGAAATGGGGAGAGCCCTGAGGGATGAAATGGAAAGAGCCCTGAGGGATGAAATGGGGAGAGCCCTGAGGGATGAAAGGGGGAAATGGGGAGAGCCCTGAGGGATGAAATGGGGAGAGCCCTGAGGAATGAAATGGGGAGAGCCCTGAGGGATGAAATGGGGAGAGCTCTGAGGAATGAAAGGGGGAAATGGGGAGAGCCCTGAGGGATGAAATGGGAAGAGCCCTGAGGAATGAAATGGGGAGAGCCCTGAGGGATGAAATGGGGAGAGCCCTGAGGAATGAAAGGGGGAAATGGGAAGAGCCCTGAGGGATGAAATGGGGAGAGCCCTGAGGGATGAAATGGGGAGAGCCCTGAGGAATGAAAGGGGGAAATGGGAAGAGCCCTGAGGGATGAAATGGGGAGAGCCCTGAGGGATGAAATGGAAAGAGCCCTGAGGGATGAAATGGGGAGAGCCCTGAGGGATGAAAGGGGGAAATGGGGAGAGCCCTCAGGGATGAAATGGGGAGAGCCCTGAGGGATGAAAGGGGGAAATGGGGAGAGCCCTGAGGGATGAAAGTGGGAAATGGGAAGAGCCCTGAGGGATGAAATGGGAAGAGCCCTGAGGGATGAAATGGGGAGAGCCCTGAGGGATGAAAGGGGGAAATGGGGAGAGCCCTCAGGGATGAAATGGGGAGAGCCCTGAGGGATGAAAGGGGAAAATGGGGATAGCCCTGAGGGATGAAATGGAAAGAGCCCTGAGGGATGAAATGGGGAGAGCCCTGAGGGATGAAAGGGGGAAATGGGGAGAGCCCTGAGGGATGAAATGGGGAGAGCCCTGAGGAATGAAATGGGGAGAGCCCTGAGGGATGAAATGGGGAGAGCCCTGAGGAATGAAAGGGGGAAATGGGGAGAGCCCTGAGGGATGAAATGGGAAGAGCCCTGAGGGATGAAATGGGGAGAGCCCTGAGGGATGAAATGGAAAGAGCCCTGAGGGATGAAATGGGGAGAGCCCTGAGGGATGAAAGGGGGAAATGGGGAGAGCCCTCAGGGATGAAATGGGGAGAGCCCTGAGGGATGAAAGGGGAAAATGGGGATAGCCCTGAGGGATGAACGGGGAAATGGGGAGAGCCCTAAGGCATGAGGGATGAAAGGGGGAAATGGGGAGAGCCCTGAGGGATGAAAGTGGGAAATGGGAAGAGCCCTGAGGGATGAAATGGGAAGAGCCCTGAGGGATGAAATGGGGAGAGCCCTGAGGGATGAAATGGGGAGAGCCCTGAGGGATGAAAGGGGGAAATGGGGAGAGCCCTCAGGGATGAAATGGGGAGAGCACTGAGGGATGAAAGGGGAAAATGGGGATAGCCCTGAGGGATGAACGGGGAAATGGGGAGAGCCCTAAGGCATGAGGGATGAAAGGGGGAAATGGGGAGAGCCCTGAGGGATGAAAGTGGGAAATGGGAAGAGCCCTGAGGGATGAAATGGGAAGAGCCCTGAGGGATGAAATGGGGAGAGCCCTGAGGGATGAAATGGGGAGAGCCCTGAGGGATGAAAGGGGGAAATGGGGAGAGCCCTGAGAGATGAAACGGGGAGAGTCCTGAGAAATGAAATGGGGAGAGCCCTGAGGAATGAAATGGGGAGAGCCCTGAGGGATGAAAGGGAGAAATGGGGAGAGCCCTGAGGGATGAAATGGAAAGAGCCCTGAGGGATGAAATGGGGAGAGCCCTGAGGGATGAAATGGAAAGAGCCCTGAGGGATGAAATGGGGAGAGCCCTGAGGGATGAAAGGGGGAAATGGGGACAGCCCTGAGGGATGAAATGGGGAGAGCCCTGAGGAATGAAATGGGGAGAGCCCTGAGGGATGAAATGGGGAGAGCCCTGAGGGATGAAAGGGGAAAATGGGGAGAGCCCTGAGGGATGAACAGGGAAATGGGGAGAGCCCTAAGGCATGAGGGATGAAAGGGGGAAATGGGGAGAGCCCTGAGGGATAAAAGTGAGAAATGGGGAGAGCCCTGAGGGATGAAATGGGAAGAGCCCTGAGGGATGAAATGGGGAGAGCCCTGAGGGATGAAATGGGGAGAGCCCTGAGGGATGAAAGGGGGAAATGGGGAGAGCCCTGAGGGATGAAATGGGAAGAGCCCTGAGGGATGAAATGGGGAGAGCCCTGAGGGATGAAATGGAAAGAGCCCTGAGGGATGAAATGGGGAGAGCCCTGAGGGATGAAAGGGGGAAATGGGGAGAGCCCTGAGGGATGAAATGGGGAGAGCCCTGAGGAATGAAATGGGGAGAGCCCTGAGGGATGAAATGGGGAGAGCCCTGAGGAATGAAAGGGGGAAATGGGGAGAGCCCTGAGGGATGAAATGGGAAGAGCCCTGAGGGATGAAATGGGGAGAGCCCTGAGGGATGAAATGGAAAGAGCCCTGAGGGATGAAATGGGGAGAGCCCTGAGGGATGAAAGGGGGAAATGGGGAGAGCCCTCAGGGATGAAATGGGGAGAGCACTGAGGGATGAAAGGGGAAAATGGGGATAGCCCTGAGGGATGAACGGGGAAATGGGGAGAGCCCTAAGGCATGAGGGATGAAAGGGGGAAATGGGGAGAGCCCTGAGGGATGAAAGTGGGAAATGGGAAGAGCCCTGAGGGATGAAATGGGAAGAGCCCTGAGGGATGAAATGGGGAGAGCCCTGAGGGATGAAATGGGGAGAGCCCTGATGGATGAAAGGGGGAAATGGGGAGAGCCCTGAGAGATGAAACGGGGAGAGTCCTGAGAAATGAAATGGGGAGAGCCCTGAGGAATGAAATGGGGAGAGCCCTGAGGGATGAAAGGGAGAAATGGGGAGAGCCCTGAGGGATGAAATGGGAAGAGCCCTGAGGGATGAAATGGGGAGAGCCCTGAGGGATGAAATGGAAAGAGCCCTGAGGGATGAAATGGGGAGAGCCCTGAGGGATGAAAGGGGGAAATGGGGACAGCCCTGAGGGATGAAATGGGGAGAGCCCTGAGGAATGAAATGGGGAGAGCCCTGAGGGATGAAATGGGGAGAGCCCTGAGGGATGAAAGGGGAAAATGGGGAGAGCCCTGAGGGATGAATGGGGAGAGCCCTAAGGCATGAGGGATGAAAGGGGGAAATGGGGAGAGCCCTGAGGGATAAAAGTGAGAAATGGGGAGAGCCCTGAGGGATGAAATGGGAAGAGCCCTGAGGGATGAAATGGGGAGAGCCCTGAGGGATGAAATGGGGAGAGCCCTGAGGGATGAAAGGGGGAAATGGGGAGAGCCCTGAGGGATGAAAGGGGGAAATGGGGAGAGCCCTGAGGGATGAAATGGGGAGAGCCCTGAGGAATGAAATGGGGAGAGCCCTGAGGAATGAAATGGGGAGAGCCCTGAGGGATGAAAGGGGGAAATGGGGAGAGCCCTGAGGGATGAAATGGGAAGAGCC